>NW_010512074.1:0-18470 GCF_000687285.1 Phaethon lepturus
CTTAGTGATTCTGTGATTCTGTGATTTTTTGAATATGGACATTTCGAGATACCTGTTGCCATTATTCCTGTTCACTGTCTTTAAGTATCTTACATATCTTCAGAGGTGCTTTAAGTGGTCTTTTACCCATCTTTCACGAACAGGTAGGCACCCAACATGCTGATCAGTATTATTTCTGTGCTTTCTTCCCTTACATTGGGATCCTAAACTTCCTGTTTGTCAGCTATTTGTACCAGGTCTAACGAATCCTGCTATCAGCCAGGACTCCAGGCATCATGGCAGTAGATGTGATAATAACTCATGATAATGACTACACACTCACTGAGAATGGAAGCTATAGTTTGGCCCAGAAGAGCTTCCAGTGCTTTGACATTTAGCAGCACCACAGGTTCAAGGTGATTGCTGTTTTCAACCTCCCATCAGGGAAGAGTAAGTATCCTCTGAAGCTGCAGGGGCCACAGGCGGTGGCATATGGGTGTGCAGGGGTGTTTCGTGGCACCGGACCTCCTGGCATAGTGTAGAGAGGAAGCAGACCTGGGTCAAATTGCCTACACAGAATGATCTCTGGAGTGAATCATCCCTAGAACTTCATTCAGTCTTTGTGCCCAAGCAAACTGCATGGTTTGCCCCTAAAAAATCAACATCCCTGACGTGTGGGTCATGAAAGAGCTGAGGGATGGGAAGAAGCCAGGATACTAGGGAATGGCACTGTATATTTACTCCTTGACTAGATTTCTGACTTTTTACATTTTTAGGGGAGATTAACTTTGCTTTTTTTGCTCTTTTGCACCTCGTTGGGAATTAGTCTGTCAATTCGTTTGAGTGTGATAGGAAAATATAAATCTTAGAAAAGGCCAGCACACCTGGGCATAACCTGCCTCCGATGGCCCAGTTTTGCAAAGCCCAGCTTTCTTCTGGATTCTGCATCCCTCCACAGCTGCTCTAGGGCTACACTCCTGCTAGTATTGGTTTAAAGGACTGCCCTCACATCACCTTCGAATCTCCTCTTCGGTTTTGTTTGCCTCCTCATTTTCCCTCCCCGCATTCTCCAATTCTCCATCCCCGTGACAAGCTGCAGTAATGTCCCTATTTCCTTCTCTTCCAGTCCCAATGTTCTCTTGTCCTCCCTTTCCTTCATTCACAAGCTTCACCAGCCTCCACCTAACGTTCTCATTTCCTAACCCAAAAGTGCCCTATGACTCCATTTCTTTGCACTTAGAGGTACTTAACATGATGTACTGAAATGGGCCAAACAGAAAGGTTGGTGTAACTACGTTCATGGGATTTAGCACTGCTATCTGTTGCAGAATTGTGGGAATCCACAGCTCTCCTAAGGCAGCTGGGAATCTGCATTTCACTCCATATTAGTAGATTTTTGGTCCCACACCACTTCTAGAAATTTTGGGACTGGTTTCAGATATTATCATATAGTTGATGGAGACATGCCCTTGGAATTACGAGGAGGCTAGTGAATTCAAGTGATAGACATCTGTGAAACATAAAAATTAAAAAGTATTTATTGCATCTGCTGGTATGCTCCCAAAGTTAAGTTTGGTAAGTTTTCTGAGACCTGCAAGCCACTCCTTGTCATCTGAACCACAAGATAGGTGGGATTCCTGCTATTCCTGCTTAAGTCACGGTGCCTGAGGCCATCTGAGGTGTCTCAGGGCATCTGGAACCTCCACATAAGCTGTCAGATATCACACAGGAGCCATTGGAGGCTGGTGCCAGGCAGAATACCCTGCCATGCTGTCTTTTGTGAGTTCATTGCTATGCACTGAATTACGTTTAACTGCCTTTGGTTACGCTCAGCATCCAGCATCATTATTTAGGGTCAGTGGAAAGAAACCCACAAGCTAAATCACCATCAGTTCTTGCAGCACTTGGGTTTCTTCCCTGAGGTTTCCCATTCAAAAATGTTACTGACCCAACAAAAAACTGCTTACAGTAGATGTGCTGGCAGGATTTCTGAAGCTCTCCTGCCTATTTCTCTTCCATGTCTGAGTTGGCAGAGCAGTGTTAGACAAGGCATCAGAACAACATCTTTTGCCCAGAAGAAGTGAACAGGGAAAATTTCTATCAGGTATTTTTAGAATTAGGTAAACACAGACAGTGAGTCATGCCAAAATAACCTAAGCTCAGAATTTCCTCTGTCATGTGTGTCGTCGGTGCTGACATTATTCTTACATTAAGTTAAAAAGACAAGGTGCAAAAATAGGACAATTTTCTCGTAAATAGAAAGGCAGTAAGATGGGATCAGTAGGAAACCAGCTGTTCTAAAGATCTGGGTAGAAGCAGTGGAAGAAACCAGGCAGTTCACACACCTGCCCAGTTCAGAGATGAAGACAGCCTCTCCCCAGAGATACCAAGAAATCAAACCATGTCAAAATGAAGACATTTCCCCAGATGTGCCTGAAAAGCTAATTCAGCTCTGGTGGTTCACATGCTATCTGAACTATGTACTCTCTAAATAGAGCATGTTCTTGAAGATGAAACCGATATGGGTGAAGAGAAGGAACTGATACCAGCAACTGGACTGAAATGGTAATGAACTTTTTCTAACTTCAAATCTTATTCCCAAAGGGTCCATTAACAAGTTAGATACAGCTCTGCCTGCTTCTTTTCCTTCTGATTGATGTCATTTATTGTCTATGTGGATTTATAAGCTGGCAATAGATCCCAGCTGTGGGGCTGGAGTGCAGACCTGAAGTTTATGGTAATTTGCCTGTGAGATTTTGGTTAGCTATGCTGTAGATTACACAGAGATTATCTTACAAAGTCATCTTTGTAGTAATGAGTCTGCAATTTAAGCGACAGAAACACGATGCAGATGAAATCACCAGGCACAAGATTCAATGCTAGCAGCAATGGAGGAGAGATCAGTCCTATGGGGCAGGAGGTGGGTTTTAATATTCCTAGCAGTGGAGAAGAGGCATGTCCTAGTCTAAGGACTAGGCAGTTCAATGCCTGCTGAGTTTGCTCTGCTAGAAGATGTCTCTGTTGGAAAGACAGTATAAAATAAACTGGAATATGAACCAGCAGGAGCTATCTATTAATTCTTTGTAGGACCATAGAGAATTAGGTTTGGAAGACATGCACTTATCTCTCAGCTTAATTATGCTAACCAGCTGTTTGTTATTGACCTTGGCAGTGGAATCTAATGCAAAAAAGAATTTCCATATACAGCAAGGCTAGAGTCGGTTTGGCAGTGGACTAAGCTTTCTTATGCTAAGCATAATTTAGCCTCAGGAATCTGCCTTCGTATCTCCTTCTGTAAGAAGTGGTGCTGTAGAGGACAGCAGACACCTAAGAAGTTCTCCAAAGCAATGTTTGCAGGTGCTTCTCTCTTTTTGTCAGCTACAGTGGTGGAGGAATGCTCTTACATGCTTACATCGGTAATTAGTGTGGTTTAGCTAATGCACTGATATCATTTTAAAGCTCACTTTGCTCTGAGTTCTCATCAAAGCAGCCTGCAGAGGTTGTTGTGTCTTCCACTGACCCAGATGTTTCTTGACTGAACATCTGTCTCTCCTCTTCCTAAACACACCTATCACCATTCATCACCGATTTACTCCTGTTTTACGGCATGGACTGAGTGCCACCCAGCCGACAAAAAGCAAATAGTTCAATTCCCCGTGTAGTTGCTGGAAAGAGACTTACAGGACATGACTCACTGTGCACTTACCTGCAGTCGGGCAGATGAACTGTGCCCTGAAAGTGCTACTGTCTCTCCCCTGGCTATGATGGGGGTCCACATGTCCAGCTCAGTGGAGATGTTCATGGTGCAGTTGGCTGAAGTTAAGCGAGATGAATTTCACGCCTGCCCTGGCAGGTAGGCTGGGCTGGGGACTTGGACTGCAAATGTGGAATTGCAAGAGGGAGAATTAAGAAAGAGGGAGAGTGTTTCCTAAGGCAGGGAGGGGAAGGAGAACTAGCCCAAGCACAGTGCTCTGTGTAGAAAATGTACGAAGTGGAGAATGAGGAACGTTTGTTTTTCTTATTCTGTCATTTCTGGGTGTTTATAACTCTCTTGGTTCTGTGGTAAAGCCACAGAGCTCAAAGTCTTTAAAGGCAACCACTGCACATGGTATGGCAGCAGAACACAGTGTCTGGTTTTGAGAATATCGTACGTGCAAGCCTTGTGTTGGTGTTTGACATTTGGGTTTTGAATAGGTTGGCTACATTTTTGCTTAAATCTGTGACTTCAATAACACCCGCTTCTTTGGTATTTTCATCTAAAGGGAAAAACACATTACTGAGAAAGAAAGTTGGCTTTTTAAAGAGCAGCAGAAATTCAGATCCTTTTCTTCGGCTGGAACTTTCTCAGCTTTGCCTTTTGTTGGATTGGAAGGGCAGTAGAGACTATCCTCGCTGAAAATAATTGAACTGGCTGACAAACATACGTCCCACACTTGGGTAACAGTGAAAAAAGTTCTGATGGGACTCTTTTGATTTCAAATGTGGCTTTAGGACTCATCTCATTTGACTTGTGGCCTTAGCCTGGCCATTGAGCTTTTCACTGGAGCTGTCAAGAGTGGCATGGAAATTACTTGTTAGTGTTGATGATTTTTCTGACCTTGTAATGCATGAAATATTCTGCCAAATAAAGAGGGCTGTATGTTCTTCATCTGGGGGTTCACACTTCACAAATTGAGAACATAAAGAAAAAGCAGCAGATGACAGTGTGCTGCTACCATGGCAGGACTGAGGAACAGGGAGTCAAGTGAAAAAAAAGTCATGGAAGGACTTTGGAAATGTGAGTTTTGGGGAAGCACAGGAGGAGATGGAGAAAAAACTTGGTAAACCAGGTTGTTCCAAGATTCAGGACCAGGGTCAGGAGATGGAAACCATGGCTAGAAAACATCCAAAAGCTGGGTTCTGAAGACACAACTAATGCAACAGAAAAAACAGGAGAGACAAAACTGAACACGGAGGAAAAATGCAGGGGGACCAAAATTGCAACACTATGAAGGCAACAGTAAGCCACGTCAAAGGTAGTGGCTTCCTAGCAGTAGCTAAAGAGTGGAGTTTTTGCTGTGATAAAAGGGAAGGACGTAACATCTCATCTCTGGTGAGGTGGGGAGAAATTTCTGAAGGCAGAAGCAGATACTGCAGGATTTCTGTCCGTAACATCTGCTTTTCCTCAGCAGGATCAAAATTTGAACAATTTTTTTTTATTGTGGCTGTATGTTGGGCACTTTGCTGCTGGGGACCACTGTAGCTGGAAGGTTTCTAAAGGTATTTGCTCTCTGGTTGACCTTGCAAGAAACACTTGTATGTGTTTGACAACTTTAATTTATTCTGCATTGCATTTCAAATCCATGGGAGCGAGCACTAATATGCAAGTATAATGGGAAAGAAATTCCTCTCATTTAAATGACTGAGAACTGGTACCCATCTTGTGTGAACGAAATTCAGTTGAATGAATTTCTTTCTTTTGTGAGTTTTAATCCCTTCCAGGTTTAACTTGCAAATCTATTCAGTGTATTCCTGAAAGATGAATACCAAGATTGAAAGGTCGTCGGAGCACAGACCATCTTTTATCTTGTATTTGACCCTCACCTAGCGTATTTCAAGACTCATCCACGCCTGCATCTTCTAGGCACTGCTGCTGTGCAGCGTAAATGAGATAAATGTGATGCTCTTCACAGGAAAATACAAATTTCTCGTGTCCTCTTCAGCACTAAGCTGTAGATTAATTTTTACTAAATGACCATCCCATGCCATAAGTTTCCCCCAGATATGTATCAGAAGAATTTGCCCTTGCAAAGCACTTTGAGATCCATCAGTGAAACTGTTCTGTAAAACAAAGGCTTTTTATTTTCTTTTTTTCCCTAATTATATTTATTCCTGATGGTGCATTTTGCCAGTAACCCTCTTGCAAACAGCATCTATGGCAGGTTCTATTTACAAAACTGAACTTGCAGTGCTGGGACAAGATGAAAAACAAAATAATATGAATAGCACTGTATGTACTGAGAAATAGTTGATTTTTGACCACTTTGACCTAGCCTCTTTCCCTTTTCTTTGCTTATGTCTGTTCCCAGGTCTCCTTGTTGACCCTCCTAAGGAATTAAAAACAATAGGTCTTACAGCCACAATACTTCAGGCATCTCAACAATAAAAAAAAAAGAAATTGGTAAAAGGTGGTGTTTCTACCTTAGCATATTATTTGCAGGGAGAAATAAAAAAAATATATAAATACTATGTTTAAACATTGGGAGAGCAATTGAAAATAAATACAGGAAGCTGAGGAAAGAAGAGTTTAGTGACACCGTGAAGAATGCAACGCTATGCATTTATTCATTCATCAGAGGATTAAATCACATCAAATAGCATAAAATGCAACTGTTTTAACACCCCTCAATTTTCTCCAAAACCCAGAAACATTTCTGATAAACGAGACTTGCCAGCAGGAAATCTCACAGCGTGTCCCAGGCACAGTAATACAGAAAGCGTGACACAGGGGACCTGACTCACCCCAGAACCGATCCCATTTACAGATCTCTGGCTGAACGTCTCTCGGCCACGCTCGTGCACGCAGCACTTAAACGCTTGCCGCAGGCACTGGCACTTCACTTGGCAATGAAAATGCCCCGTGAAGGAAAAGGTACAGCAAAATAAACAAGATTAAATTAACAAGAAAAAAAATCACCTGGTCTGTGAATGTTTGTGAAGGTACTTCCTGCATTAATGAGTTTGGTTGTAAGCAACACATTTCCCCTTGAGGTGTCCTGCCCCTAGTAAAATTCGCAGCCCTGCTAGAGAAGATCCATTAGCAGTTACAGCATCGTTGTGTCTGAGAACCTGCCTTAGGCTGTATCTGCTCATACCGCTCAACCTGGCCATCATCAGCAGATACAGAAGGAAAATCGCACTTTTATGGAGCACTGAGAATGTAAGATTTTTTTTTTTTTACCCTTTGAACAAAGCAGTTTAAATTCAAATACGCTCATATATCACCAGACCATTTCTCAATGCACACACTTGTCACAATAAATAAACCAAATACAAGCAGTATCACAATTTATAAAGGTGTAAAATTATGCTGAATGAATTATCCGCCTCAGTTCACAGTTTATAGGAGCTACTGGTTGGGAGGTGTGGCTGAAAGAATACTCAGTATCTGTAGTACCCATACCAAACTTGGATGGCACCTTTTAACTAATAGCATTGCCATCAATTTTACCTACAGAGATACTGACATTTCAGTGTCTATTTTTATATTTCCTAAAGTTACATGCAAAGTGGAAAAAAAACACATTCAAAGAGCTACCTAAGGTGCACAAGGCTGCTTTGATCTGCCCACTGTTCCAACAATGGGTTGGAGGATACACACATTACTCAGACAAAAAATACCCTGTCGTGCTCTGGATTGTCTGCAGTTGATGGTTTGTGGGCACAAAACCCATTTCTCTCATTTCCTTAGAATCACAAATTCCTTAAGCTCTTAAAATCTTTCCTCGCCTGAAAGGAGTCAGGATGTTGCGAACATCCTCCAGCAGCCACCACAATAAAGCAAATCATATTTTCCCTCCCCAAAAGGCAGAAATAGTCTTTTACCTGGCTTGTTCCCCATGACGGATCCAAACAAGAGCCCCATCAAAAGGCACCTGAGCGCCATGGGTCTTGTTCACATCTTTTCTCCACAATGCTGAGAATGATGAAGTTTCTCAGAAGTGATGGGCTGGTGCCGACCAAGCCAAGGAGCTGCCTACTGCCTGGTTAGACTGGTGGAGAGCATCACCCTGTGTGCGCAGCAAAGAACTTCTGCTCTTTGGTCAGCAGATCACTGTTTCGCTGGCTGCCTCTGCAAGAGAGAATAAAGGCTGCTCTCTGTTCAGGTATTAGTAGCTTTTATCCAGGAAATCAAACTTAATGCTCAGTGTGGCGGAGCGTGCCATCGTGTGTAGGAAGTGGTTTGACACATCAGAGCTACTGACTCCAGAGCTGTTCCACTGCAGCTGAGGTCAGTAGAAGAGGGCAAGATTTTAGTGGGTTTGTGCAGCCACTCAACCCCAAATCTGTGGCTGTACAGGCATTTGAGAGGGAACGTCGCTGTAGAATAGCTGTCTGATGTATGACAATGGACCTCAGACACCATCTGTGGGCTCTAACTACAAAGAAGAGGTCCCATGGGGTATCGTTTTGGCTTTTTGGAGATATGATGATGATGGTGAAGCCACACTCCATTTGGTTTTTGATGTATGCATGCTTGCAGTTTCTCTGAGTGACAGCTGAGTTTCTGAAGGATGGAGAGTTTGATCAAAAAAAAAAAAATCTGTGAGGACGAGGCTGGCAGGTTTGGAAGGGGTTTCTCTTACTCTTATATTGTTTGGGTTTGCCATGCTTCAGTGAAATTTGTTCTTCCAAATGTCAGTGGAAAACTGGAACTGATAAGGAAGTATCACACTTTATGTAGTTTTTCTTCAGACATCTCCACAGAAATTATTATGTGTTAGTACCTAGAGAATTAGTTGGGATAGATTATGGAAAAACAGATTTAAACTATCTGTAGTATTCTATCATGATTATTACATGTTGGACATTTACTTCTCCTTTATAAATCCCTAATGAATGAAATCTTCCTAACAGGCATGATAAAATATGGATGTGATGATAACATTTTTAAATGCCGCCACAGCTGCATCCATCAGTTGTAGCCAGAGATGCAGAGGATGCTGTGTTAGTGTGTCTGTTCCTCGCTGTCGGAGACTCTCCTGTCCTCACACCCGTAAGGGTGATTGATGGTCCTGTGAAAAGCAGCTGACACAAGGGAGCTTCTTTCGAGTGAGACCCAAAACAGACCTTCTGGGGGGGGTGAATGATGCTATATCTAAGTCAGGTTGCACAAATATGCATCTTCTCCCCCAGCATGTGAAAAGGCGCAAACAAGACCTTAGGCAGTGCTTACGAGAGCAGCAGATAGAAGACATGCTGCAGCGCCTGCTCGCTCGCTCTCCTTATAAATCTCCTTTCGCCCTTTTCATGAAAACTTCTGAGCTGCTTCACTGATGCAGGTGACAAGGGCAGAAGGGCAACCAAACTGGTGAGGAGGCTGGAGCACAAGTCTTATGAGGAGCAGCTGAGGGAACTGGGGGTGTTCAGTCTGGAGAAGAGTAGGCTGAGGGGAGACCTTATCACTCTCTACAACTACCTGAAAGGGGGTTGTGGTGAAGTGGGTGTTGGTCTCTTCTCCCAAGTAGCCAGTGATAGGAAGAGAGGAAATGGCCTCAAGTTGTGCCAAGGGAGGTTTAGACTAGACATTAGGGAAAAGAGTGGTCAAGCATTGGAACATGCTGCCCAGGGGGGTGGTGGAGTCACCATCACTGGAAGTGTTCAAAAAATGTGTAGACATGGCCCTTCAGGACATGGTTTAGTGGGCATGGTGGTGTTGGGTTGGTGGTTGGACTTGATGATCTTAAAGGTCTTTTCCAACCTTAATGATTCTGTGATCCTGTGACAACTCCTCTTAGACGGTCTGTTGGCAATGAGGCTTTGGCCAGGAGATTACTGCCCAAACCCAAATGCACAGAGAACAAGTAAGACTTCTGGAGCAGCTGCTGTGGGTAAAATGCTTTGCTCACCCTGGGACTGCTCCATGCTCCACAGATATTTACTGCCCTTGCTTTAGTACCAAATCATCTTCCATATGTAATAGCATACACTCATGCCAAAGCCCACTGAAGGACTTGGAGAGATTTGGTCTTGAAACATCTTTCTGAAAGGCTTAGACCCTCTTCTTCACCTTTTTCCAAGATACCTGGAGATATGCAACTGCGTATGCAGAACCGCAACCATCCGCGTTGATAAAACATATTTGTTACACTGCCTGGAAAGAAATCCCAGACTTTTTAATCACAATTTGTTCTTCTCCTACTAAACATGGGGTCTGTTCTTTGGAGGTGTAGGGATTTACTCCCCAACATCTCCTATTTTTTGCCTGGTCAAACTATTTAATTTCATAGCTATCTGCTATGGAGACAGAGATGGGGGACCTTTTCTGCAGTTCTTCAGCTCAATCTGCCTCTCTCAGCTATTCAAAATCCTGCCAGTCAATTAATGATTGCAAACTCCGAGCAGAGGGCAGCAGTTTGGACTGCAGACGCAGATTCTCAACGAGCTGAATTTTTCCTTTTGCTGAAAAAAGATCTTTTTTCAGCAGGCGAGCTGAGACGCGTTCCCTCTTTCATGCAGCCATTTGCTTTCAAAGCAGCAAATCTCAGTGTAGGCGGATAATAGCCATTAAGATTTTATTAGAAACGGTGAGTTTTTATCCTAGCAATAACACGCAACGTACAGTCAGTTGTTGTACTGGAAGGAACGGTGACCCCAGGTGGCTAATTGCTACAAGCACAGTTTGTACAAGAACGACGCGTAATTCGGCATTTAGACCTTTTAAAGGTCAGGAAAAAGCGGTTACCACTTGTGAGAGCAATTAGTTAGGTCAGCTTTGTGAAATAGGACAGCGTGCTGAACGGTTCCAGAAAAAACAGTGCTACTTCTGCAAGCAACTGACCCAAAGCAGAGCGAGGCAGAGAAGGGGAGGGTGAGAACAGAGGGACCCAGCCCAGGGGAAAGTTATTCTGACACATAAAAAACACAGGGTCTTATAAGAAAAAAACATAATTAGCATTATAATTTAGATGATTAACATTAGATGTTAGCAACAGAGGTGTGCGGCAATAAAGGAGGGGAGGTGCTGTGAAAACTCAGTGGAAACCTGGAAAATGATGGAGGGAAATCGGAGCATCTCGAGCATCTCGGAAGCTGTAGGGGGAAAAAAAGGTGCTGGTGTCTCTGTTGCTTGTTGACTTTCTCCCATTGATCACCAGAGATTTGCTGCTCTGAGAAGTCCCCTCTTTCAGCAGAGAGCTGGGAGGAAGAGAGCCTGTCACATGGCCCAGGTCACCACAGACATGATTATGAAGATTGTTTTTATACAATGCCACAAGACCAAGAAAGATGCAGCAATGGAGCTGCCACGGAGTAAAACACAGACACAGCTCCAGCTTTCTTTAGGTCTAGGTTTGACAAGGGCCTTTTGAAAACCTGCACGTGCTTTTAAAACTCGTAGTGTTACAGACTCGTTTGGTCTGGAGGGCTGCGTAGCGGAGACTGCAAGCAGATTTTACAGTGTATCATCTGGTGCAGTTTGATCTGACGGAAGAAAGCAGAACCATTCAGAAGCTGGGGAGAAAACAAAAGTTTATAGAGGTCTGTATCAAGATCTCCCGAGACGTAGGAGTCTTGGCCCCTTTACGTTACCATCTCAAATAAAACTAAGTGTTATTAAATGTTCAGTTAGGCATTGCTTATTTTATAAATCGAATGATGTTGCAAGCAAAACCAAGCCAGCTTAAAGAAAGGACAACACTATGATCTTATTACAACCCTGTACTGTTCAAAGCAGTGGTAAATATTCACATAAGTCACTAAAATAAGCAAGTTTTGTGTTTTCTTTCTTTAATTTAACTTTTCTGCTGTGGATCACTCTTACATGAGCCCTCTATTAAAGGGAATAACACTTTATAAGGACCTTGCTGGGAGCATGTGGGGGTGGCTCTAATAGCTAACTAAACTCTGTTAATCAGTGCATTGCTTATAAGTCCTTGAAATTATGGTAATTGTGGTTGTAAATTCACATTATTTATTTTTTCACTTGGGAGGAAATGTATTGGCAATTTTACCTTAAGCATGGGATACAGTGCTACTCTGTACTGAACAGCTGGAGCTCAGATAGCTAGAGTTTGCACTTAAATAGGCCACTCTTGGCTTTCTTTACAGATTACTTAGAGGACTATACTTAGTATTTTCAAGAAAAGTCATTAAAGATGCCATGCACAAAGGCCCTTCCCATCCTTCACAGCAGCATCCAGCTCCATTGCAAAGCAGAGGTATGGGGAAGCTCTAGTTATACCACGTGCTAGAAATGATCATCAGAAATTTTCCACCCAACCTAATTATTTATAATGGACAAACTGTTTTTAACTGCTTTTTATTTTCCATAAAAATGAGACAGAGCTAACATGTGGTGCACAGATTTTGCATCTTAAATGGAGCACATTTGCAAGGTCAACAAGAATTTAGGTTCAAGTCAAGAGAGAGTCATATGGTCAACATAGTTCTCAAAGTTCCTCCTTGAGTCAATGGAGAGAGTCAATAAGTGCATCTAGAGAGTGATTCACCTCCTCTTCTGGACATCAACATCTAATGGATGAATCACCCACCCAAACCTCTCTTTCTTCTTCCCTCCCTACCTTCCTCCTTCCCCCCCTCCCTCCCTCCCTCCCATCTGCAGACAACTGTTAAACCAGCATAACTAGTTTAAACCAAACACGGGCCTTTTAGGCAGCTACAGATGGATGAGAAAAATCCACCCTGAAAATACATAGTGAATTTCAAAAGAGAATTTAAATTGCTTATTTAGTGACTGAGAACAGTCTTTCCTGTCAAACATCCTGGACATGGTTCATTATACTCTTATTAACTATTCCTTTCACTGTTCTGTGATAAATACGTGAGGACCACAAAACTGAAAGGGAACCTCGAGGGTCCAGTATTCAGTGTTGGGATAAATCCATCCTCTCATTTGTTTTAAACTGATCTCCTACTAAATGACTACTAAATGTCTCCAAGTCCTGTTATAGTGGGATTCAGTGGCTCATGGTCTGCATTCACCATATCCCTCACTTCCATGATACAGTTAACCTCCCCACGTCCTCCTCCTCTCCACATTGAAGAGTTCTAGGCCTTTGCTGTCTCTCCTTGTAAGGCAACTGCTCCATCCCCGTGACTAGTTTAGTTGTCCTTCTCTAGACTTTCTCCAAATCCACTAAATCCTCTTTGAGATGTAGAGACCACAATGGCACCAGCCACTCCACATGTAGGCCCACCAAGTTTTTATATGGCAGCAAAATGATCTTCTCTGAGCCATTCCCAGTGACGACACCCAACATTGTGTTGGCTTTTTTGGCTGTTGGTGCTGTTCTCCAAAATCATCCGGTTAGTATGCAGCAACAGCCAAAACATTCCTTGTGGGAAACAAACACCAAACACATCATCATCATCATCATCATCATCATCATCATCATCATCATCATCATCATCATCATCATCATTATTATTACAATAAAACACTGTCTAATGAGCAGATCTGGAGACTTAATTTTTAAACTTATTCTCCTCAGACTTAGTGTCTGGCTGAGCTTCTGGCTTACATGAAAAACTCTTTGGATATATTTAGTTTTCATGTAGTGAGTACTGCCACAACTTCATTAACACAGCAATGCCTAGATTGGGTTCTTTAATACTTCCCCATGCAAATACAGCTGCATAGAACAGATAATTTTCTTCTATAGATATTTTTATTTGCAATCTTCATTTCTCTGGCCTGAGCAGAAAAAATTCAGGACCTTAAAATAAACTGATAAATTAAGTATATTATTGTGTGTTCATATTTGTTCCTTCCCTTCTCCTTTTTATTACCATCAAGTTATAATTAATCAATTATACTTAATCCTGTAAAGTGCACAAGTCTTAAGACAGCCTGTATAGTGAACTCCTTACCCAAGACTCTTTGCTTGACTTTAGTAAGAATTTTTACACTATCTGTCAAGTTAGGGAAATTTAACCTAGTTGAATTACAAGGTGAGTACAAAATTGGTTGGAAAATCCCTGAAAAGAAAGTGCCCTTAAAATGGTTCAAAACTGTGTCAAACAGAAGAGCATATTGAGTGGCACCGATTAACTGTCGGAAGAGAAGGATGCATTGAAAGGTGTTCCCCAGGTCATAATGTGGGTCTTAGGCTATTCAGTATTTTCAACAGTTATCTGGATGATGAATATAGGCAATCTTTACTGCATTTGCAGAAGATGCTAAGCCTGGAGAGACCATGCATATATTAGAGGGAAGGAAGGGAATTCAAAGTGATCTCAATACACTGGACAAAAAAATTAAGATGCAATTTAAAGAGTAAGTACAAGTATTACATGTGGGCAGAATAAAACAGCCTGTGAAATGGAGTAGTGGCATCACTGATTAGATAGCCGTTGTTCCAAAAATGAAGTAGGGCTCACATGCAAAAGGCCAATTGGCAATGTCACACATAATGTCTCATTCTGAAATGTATAAAACCTGCAAAGCAGTCCTTGTTGTGCTGTGACAAGAAAGCCATGGATAGGATGCTGGGCTCAGTTATGGGCCCTACATATTAAGGAAAACATGGACCAGCAGAAGACAGTTCAGAGGAGCAGTAAGAATTATAAGGAAGTCTAGAAAACATTTCCTAAAAGGAAAGGCTGAATAACTTGAGACTGTCTGAGAAATGATGATGAAGAAGGGGAAAAGATAACAGTCTTCAGCAATGATAGAGGTGGAGCTCATTATGCCTAGGCATGGACTAGATGACCCCTCAAGTTTTCTTGCAGCAATAGAATCTAAGATCTGTTAAGGATCATGCTCTTCCTCCTCACTTTCTGGACCCACAGCCCACCAAGCTGCAACCAGTGCTCTAACCCTATAATTTATAGTCAGAAAAAGTCCTTATGCATTATCATTAGCTCTTATTTGTCATTTAACCCACCTCTCTGGGCAGTCTCAGAGTCTGACTGATTTTTGTACCAATTATACCTTCTTTGGCTCAGAGAAAGAGCTTGGCCTTCAGTTTTAAAGGGCTCTGTGACTGTATGGGGTCTAAGACTAAATGAACAAATGCACATTTTGCATTAACATAATGGCATCATTGTCATAAAAGTCAGACAGAAACTCTACATAATATCCATCTTGGACATTGGATGTGTAATATCTGCCTTTGTCTAACGAAGAAGGCTTTCTTCCCTTTCTGATAACTAGACACCAAAAGTGGGAGTCATTACACCTTTGGAGACTCACATGGGAGACAAACACCCGAACTGGCTGTCTAGACTCCTTTTACTGTCAATGAAGACAAGTAGACACAACTAGGGCAGGGCTCTATCTTAGAAAAGATGTTTTAAATAGGTCAGATGGAACATGCCCTGTAAGTATTTGGGTTTTGCTGTTGAGAATAAAGAGGATCTAGATGATAAATTCACACATAGCTACCCTTTATTATGGGCATCTAAAATCAGAGGAAACGAACCTGACCTCCAGCAAGTTTTAAAGCACAGACTGTTACGTTATACTATTGCCATCCCACCTTTGGCCCTTGTATTACCAATGAACGTCCCATGGTTGAAGACCACCATTAGAAGTCTGCTGCATGTCATAAGGTAGCTTTCTACATCTTCTTTAGTTTTATGAGTGGGTTAGACGCTTCTGTTTAGGAAGGCACAGTTCAGTGCCTTCATTTAGTTTGGTGAAGGCACAGTTAAACTCAGCAGTATGAATTTTTTTGAGTCAGCTCTGAATTTACCACCTCATAGGAAGCTGTTGTAGATGTTCCAAGAATTGGGGCTAAATACTACACCACAAAAATAAATGTAAACGGTTGTATTTCAGTTCTTAGATGACCTTAATCTAGTGCCTTTTCCCTGGGAGTGAAAAAAACTTCTGAACTTTACATATTTTGAGGATTCCTTACATAAATGCAGAAAGAACTTCTAAATGCAAATTAGTAGTGGTAGGAAATATTTAGAAAATTTCTTCAGAGTAACTTGGAGGTTTCTAAGTTGATCCACTAACCAAGAAATGTTAGTGTATGAGAGAGAAAATTGGTGTGGTCCTCAGGAAGGAAGTACAGAGTGAGAAAATGAAAAGCTGAATGTAGAAAGGTCAGGATGCATTTTGCATCAGCCAGGCTAAAGAAACAGAAAATAAAATGAGGTTTTCCTCCTTGAGCATAAATTTTTAAAGCTGACCCTTTTATTCACTGCAGAATAAGGGTTCATGCCTTGTTTTTTGCTCCTAATGAGGCTCAGGACTTTTTTACATCTTTTCGATCCAAGCCTCTTCTTACAGTACCAGGAGCAATCCTTCAAATTATTGCCGGAGTAACTCAGGCTGAGCTAATGCAAGAAAATTCAGACCTCATACTTCAGGACATCATTATAAAATCATAATTTCCTGTGGTTGCTCTAGGATTTTCTCTGTAGGATGTTTTTCTAATGCACATTCACCTGTTCTCAAATACTGCTGTAACACCAGCACTCAAGGGGTTGTAGATGAACGCAATCTAAAGTGGGGCAATCAAGCTCTGGCTGATGAAGGAGCACTGATGCTAGTAAACAGAGCTGTACATCTGAAGAGAGAAAATTATGGGTGAAATATTAAATAAATAGCTAACTGGCTGGTATCCTTTCCATCGGGTTAGATTTCCGTGACCCATTTTGTTACTGTTACCCTAATACTGTTTTCATGGACTGAGCACTATTTATGCAGTGGAGAACATGTGGGGTTAGGATGGAGACCCTGGGATTAGCAAATGACCATGACATGATAGATGTTTGAGGTGCCAAGCTCTCAGTAACCCAATGGGCCTGTTGGGGATTTCAGAGCACTCTCTTTCTCTAGAGGGCAGCTTGACTGCCAGACAAGAAAACACTTTGGGATCAGTAAGGTGGTTCATTAGATGTTGGTGCAGATGCAGAGTTTTGAGCTAGTCACCCATCTGCCATTGCAGTCAACAGAGAGGAGTAGGCACAGCTCAGATGACCTATTTTAGATGTCTGGATTTGAGTGAGATGAACTGTGCTGCAGAATTGTCTGTTTCTCCATGCTAGCTACAAATGAGCTGAATGCCCAAACACCGCAGATGTCACAGTTGGTCTTAGGATAACCACCAAACCTTCCCACATGGCTTTCGACTGTCTCAAGCAAACTATCTGCTGTTATTAGGAGCAAAAATTGCCCTGTGTTGCCTCAGTGTCTATGACTGTCTTCCGGTGCTTAGGGACCTTGACAAAAATAATCTCCCTACCATCAGATTTATCTCCTTCACACAAAAATAAGCCAGTATGTTTGTGAAAACTCCTGGATCCAGACCCTATCACCAACCTACCATCTCTCTGGCTCTGGCAGTGTTGTGCACAGGTTATAAATCCTGGAGCACAGCAGGTTTTGGGATTGAGCTCTTGTCAGCTTCACTCTTGAAGGTGAATGCGATTAAAGGTGAAAGCAATGAGCTGCAGCTGGCAAATCTGTAGTATTGAAAGGTCCAAGGTGTCTACACCAATCCTAATGCTTGTGCTGCTCAGGGCCTCTGGTGGTCAGTGCCTCTCCAGGACTAGGGAGGAGAAGGAAGGAGAAAGGTGACCTAGACAACATCAAGCTGAATGTAAAACATGCTAATGAAGTGGAGGAGTTACTTCCATAAAGCAGTTCATATTCCATGCCCTGTAGGTGTTCCTCAAAAAAACCAAACCAGCAGCTATTTATCAGGCCATTCAGTGGAAGTCCACTTAGTCTGAGGAACTTTTCTTCTGATGCTCATAAATTCAACTGTCCACACTTCATAGCCAGACCCTATTTTATCACCTGCATCCATCCGACCAAGGCATCTGCCCAGTGGTTGACTTTGGAGGTTGCAGAGAACTCACTCGTGTGTGGCAAATGACCTCAAACGTTCTCCCTGAGGCCAGGGCAAAGCTTATTGTAAGTAGTGAGCATTTGGCACTGAAAAAGGGTCCTCACCCTGAGACGCAAAGCTCAGTGGGTGCAATCAGCTTCGAATCTTGTTGCATTTCCCAACTGCACAAGAAATGTGCAAATTTTGCTGGAGACTACTTTTATCTAGCAGAATCCCATCATGTGTGGGACGGTCTCGTGCTTCAAAAGGGTACCGTGACACTTACTGTGAGCAAGAAATGGGATGAAAAAGCAACATGTAGGATCTTTTACATGTCTTCTGGGCATAGATGCACTCTCTATTGATTATCACAGTTCAGCCCTTCTGAAGTCCTGTTTATTTTGATCACTGCATGTTGATAAGCAGACAGCCCTATAGGAGAATAGATACCTATGAAGAAAGTATTAAACAATCTTATAATTACAGGCTCTGTCCTAAGGTGCATGCTCCAAGCTCCTAAGTGTCTTTATTTCTAATTCCCAGAGATCAGTATTTCCTCATCTGAAGACTTTGATTTGCAACTGTAACTTTCTGTTAATATAGGAAATTACTCAAAATTTTTTTTGTGTTTCAAAATAGAAGAAAGAAGTCTCTGAAGGGGTGGGGTGGGGCAGGATGTCCACATGGCTTTATGTTACGCAGAGGCTGATGTCACTTATGTTGAAGCAGTGAAGAGAGGACAAGATTTCTCACGGCTAATTTACTTCGTACCAGTCCAACTCTAACTGCCCCTCGCCCAGATGTCCTCATGACCATCTTCATTACATCTGTTACCTGCATGATAACAAAGAGCAGCACTCAACAAAAATAAATGCATTAGCTGTTTTCATGGTAAGCAAGTGCAAAACCCAAAATATTTGATGTGACTAATAAAAGCCAGACACTGAGCCTCCTCAATTTCACAGAATCACAGAATCACTAGGT
>NW_010512075.1:0-25562 GCF_000687285.1 Phaethon lepturus
TTGCTGGTCCGTCCCTCCGCCAGGATCTGGACTGGGAGCCGCTCGGAGGCAGACTGCAAAGCTGGTGCCGTTGGCTCTGCGTCCAAAGCCTTCCCGCTTTTACCCCACGCTCCTTTTGGGTCCCTTGGTCTCCTAACACGAGTTCTTCTGTTTCATAGCAAGGCTTTTTCTCTTGCTCTCCCCTTCATATTTATGTGGATAGCTGGCATTTGCCACTCTTGGAATACGGTTTCGTGAGAATTGCTATTCTAAAAAAAATAATTAAATATTGATTTTTAAATGATTGTTTTGGCAAGCGGGCTATGCCTCACCCTTTGATTTACTGAAATCTGAAGAAGATGGAGGTGAAAGGGGCAAGGCGAGCCGTGGCCTAAAACCCAGTGGAGAGTAAATGACGTGGGTTTTACTCCTTGAAAAAAAAAAAAATTGTTTGTGTTCAGACAGTAAGTGGAGAAAACAAGCAGGGTTGGATTTCAGTTCAGATGGATTCTTGGAATTAATCCATAGCTCTCGCTCACAGCGGCTTTGACTTCAGCGTGGTAAGCTGGACTGACGGGAGGAGTGTTAAGCAATGTCTTACTGGTAAGCAGGAAGGAGGACGTCCTGCGGAGCCATGTAACGTGGTATGGCAGGGGAGCATCCCAACATGTGAGAAAGCTAAACACGACTTGGTTTTTCTCAGGGTGTTTTTGCTGCTTTCTTCAGGACAGCTCATTCCTAGACCGTTTTTTTTGGTGCCTGTTTCTTGAAGATTAACCTTGCCAGTATGCCTGTGTTTAGCCAGAGGACTCTGCTGGCTTCTTTGCTAAAACACTGCTCTACAGCTTTTCACCCCCCCAAATACAAAGGTGCGAACACCTCTCCCACCATGGGGGACTTATGCTCAACATCTGTTGACTGTAGTCCAGTAGTTAGACTGCAGTGAAATCTAGAGCAGAATATTGCTCTACTTTATTACTGATATTACTCTCATCCAGTAGTTGAAACATTAGTTATCTCCAGTTCCGGATGCCACGCATTCACATTCGGTGTCTGAAACGCACAGGGTGACTGTACGTGTGTTATTTATAAAAACAAATGGAAATGGGTTCCCTCTCAATGTGTGTCTGTTGTATGCATCAAAATGAAGACGTGCTTGGAAACACTATAAAATTCAAACAAATCAAGGTTAATTTCAAAACGTACCTGAGGTGTTGAGTCCTTTGGTATGGAAAATTGGTGTCAGTAAAAACAGACAACTGCAGTGAATGCAGTGCCTTCCTTATTACAGCGGTACTGAAGTAAATATCGCTATGATAAAACTGCCGCCAATGGAGTAAAATACATTATGCCAAATTATAACTTCATTAATAATGCACTGTCTGTTTAGTACGTCAGCGATGCATCTCCTGAATTCCCATTTTCTTTCCAGAAGGAATCATAACTGGGATCCCCAGCAGCAAGCACGCCCTACGAGACGGTAGCCGAAACTGCTCCACTGCAGTAAGAAGGTGAGCAAGAAGAACTCTACCCTTGTGAAACCTGCGGTATCGTTTCATCATTAATTTACCTTCCACTGATGGTTAAGTTTTACCTCCTACAGTGGGAAAATGCCGCAGCAGCTAATACCGTTGTGGTGTTTGCCCAACTACGTTAGCTATTCCAAGGTGCTCTTCTGGTTTGACTCTTTGTGTTCCTGCTGGTCTGAGACAAAGGCTGGTGATTACTCCCTGCCCACGTGGAGCGATGTTCTGCTCGTTATGTAACAGTAATCCACCTCCTTAATTAGGGAAGAAGATCTCTAGATTCCAAAGACGACATGTCCCTCTTAGTCAGAAGGTGTGAGGTGTGTGTGGGAGCCTTTGTTCTTGGTGGGAGCCAAGGGAAGCAGCAGACTTTAACTGCTGTAGCTGGATGATGAAGTTCAGTTTCCTTTCTTATCTAACGTTTGCTGGAACGTATGTATGTGTTAACCAGTAGCAGAACAGGAGATAGTGCAAATGATGGCTTTTTCATTCTGTGTAATAGCGGATTTGCTCTGTGCTGGAATATTGGATGGTGCAAATGTCCTGTCTTCTCCCCGCCCTCTAGGCAGAACGGTCAAGGTAGAGTCAGGAGGTTCAACACATGATTTAAGGTGCATGCCTCACTTGTCCTGTGCTGTTTTTTCTCATCTTGGGCTTTACGTTGACCCCACTGAAGCTGTTACTTTCCAAAAATATGCAACAAGGCAAAACTGTAATGATTTTTGTCCATTCTGCTGAGGACAGCTCTTGCAAATCACCTTATATTCCATTAAAATTATTAAATTGTCGGTTCCAATCTTCTCTGTACAAACAATCGACACTATAAAACATTGTCTGGTAGTGCTGACTAACAAATCCTGTAATTAGTAATCTCCAATTAATGAAGCAGCATGGTGATTAAAGCCTCATGACTTTTCTATAGAAGAAATAAGTTAAATATCAGTTGTGCTGTTTTAAATTGCGCTAGAGCTTTTTGTGATCTCGGAGCACAGAATAAATCAGTAGCATTGCTCTAAAAGTTTTCGACCAGTTTGCCCATTTTGTTGATATTTTCCCTGTGTGCCCCCAAATACAATATTTAAATTTGATTTAAACTGGAATGATTCTTGTAGCTGTGGTTCACCTTCTAGTTAGCCTCACTGACCTCACTGTGTAAAGGAGATGGGCCACCTTGGACAAGTAAACTTTAGTGTGCCTGAAGGAAATGACGGTGAGATTAAGCATGGCATTTGGTCTCCTCCGACTTTAGAAACAGCGTTTCACCAGCACATTTCCACTGCTTCTTTTTCCAAAACAGCTTCTGCAGTTTTTCACACAACCTTGTCTTCACGTATCTTTTTCTTCCGAGGTCTCAAATCTTGTCTGCCGCACGGATGGTAGTTCTTGTGGCACCACGCATGATGCGATGCAGTTGGGTCTAACCACATCCCATTTGTCCGTCATTGCCCTGCTGGTCACCAGATGCTGACTTTTAAGTGCAGCTGCTTGCATGAAATACTTAAAAATCTTTTTGATAGGCTTTAAAGAAATGGTATCTATTGCTGCTTGGAACACTCAATGGCTGAAAACTTCACAGGGCTTCATGCGGTACATGAGCATTGGTGTTGCCTTTCTCTGGTCACCTCCATCTTCGTAGTGTAATACTTGGCATGAGTGCTTTCCGTGGAGCCTGAAAAGTCCCTTCGTGCATCAGCAGTCCTTTTGTGAAATCCTATATTTCCTGTCCCATGTGTGAAATACCAGCAAGGTAAAGGAACTGAAGCTTGGTGAGATAGCAAACCCATAGCTGAGAGCAGAGTATTTTGCTCACATACTTCTGTTGTCCTAGAGATGGATTATCTTTAGATCAAGGGTGCCGCATTTCAAAGAGGAGAAGGAGCGTTGCTTGCTTCTATTAGTGCACCCGTTGGAATCGAAGGGGCAGGAGGCTGAGCATGTGTTTCAAACCTCCCTGTTTTTTGGAGGCGTTTGATGTCCCCACTGGGGCTTTGGGGAGAAGCAGGGCAGGCTGATGCTGCTTTGGGGCAGGGGGAAGAGTTGGACAGAAGACGAGCGGTTGCTGTTCTGCAGCCGCTCGGCAGAGGTGCGATCTATGTGATTCCAAAGCCAGCGGCTCTGTGGTTCCCCCGTGTGTCGCAGCAAGGCTTTCGGAGGTGGAAATGGTGGCTAACCCACACCTTTGGGCTTTTTGGCAATCTTACCTTCCAAAACCCAGCTCAGTGGGAAGAACTGCAGGTAGTCAGTGCCTGCAGTGAGCCGGTCCGAACCGCAGAGGTCTCTGTCGGGCCGCCTACGCCTTCGGAGCGGGTTAAATTTGGACGCCGCTGTGGCCTTTTCATGTTAAATAATGTGTATGCGTTTTAATAAAACAGACTGCCACGCTACCGTTGCTTTAATCGCAGCTACAGCGAGCGGTGCGGTCCAGCCGGCACAGTGGAGCGAGGCCGGGGACACTGCTCCTTGCGGGTCTCCTCGGAGCACCTGGAAGAGCCAGCTTAGGCTCTGCGAGGAGGAGGAGGATGGCTTTTCCTGCTGCTCTTAGCACTGAGCCTAGCTCCGCAGGGCAGTCCCGATCTAGAGGTGCCTACGAAAAGCGAGGTTTCTGCCGCCTCGCCGTCCCAGCGGTGGGTGTCGGCAGATGGCAGCACCCTGCGCTGCACCGGGTGTTATTTCTGGCGGGGAGATTCCTCGGTCCCCTGGATTCAACACCACAGTCTAGACTTACTGACAGACAGGATTCTTCTCCTGTTAGGTAAGCAAGATATAGATGCCCATTATGCAAATTCCCAGCCATGGTGTCCCTCTGTAACATTTTTCAAATTGTCTAAATAAGGTGCTGTTTCATACAAAAATTTGTAGCGAGACTTTTGGGTAGCTTTCAGCTGCCTTGCCCTCTAGGCATGATTTTTTTCCCTTGGAGATAGCTAATCAGTGCAGACTGAGTGCTTTTTGCCCTTAGCAGCTGTCCAGAAGTGGAGCAGTAGGAAGAGGCAGGCTGCCTAAAGAGCTCGTGGTGTTCAAATAAGAAACTTAACGACCAGCAGCTCTTGTCCGCGTCACCACAGGGCTGTTCGTACAGGCATCTACACGGGTTCTATTAAATACAACACCATTACACAGACTTAACAGGCGTTTTTTGATTTCTGAGCACTGTAAGTGTACTTCCCAGGGAAGAGAAGGGTTAGAGGGTACAGCGACCCGGTGCCTTTCCCCATCGGGCTGTCAGATCTGGTCAGAGGTGTTGCCCTGTTCGGTGGCCTGTGTGACTCAGGCCCTTTGTGTCCAAGGCTGAAGGAGGTGGGAACTGATCGTGACTGATTGTCCAAAGTGGCTGGAAATGGCTGCGGCATTTTTACTCTTTTCTTTTTTCACAGAGAAATTAACAGAGCCTTTCAGGCCTGATGACTACTAACTTCTTCTTGCAGCTTCTGGTCTACTCTTGTAGCCCAGAGAGGCTCTTGTCATGTACTTGTTACATGAGCACTTAGTATTTCTTCAAATGTTTTATAATGTGGTTCTGTAACCAATATCTGTCCTTCTGCCCCCAGTCTGAAGTCGCTTTCGACTCTGCAAGCCTCAGAGCATACAGTTTGACACAAATAGCTGGGAAGGGATGACTGGAGGCTTAATAAGATGCTCGTTGGGTCAGTATCTGGCAGCCAACCAACAAGGCAGATTTTCAAATTGCTGTTAGTACTGCGTGGTGATCACATCTCTTCTCACGAAAACATTGGAAAGCTTCCTAATCTTGAATTCGCTGCGCAGGCACGTGATTTTCTGGGAATTGGCTTGAATGCACTGCAGAATGGTTCATAAATACCTACATGGCCTAATATTAGATAATGGAAAAACAAGTACAGCAGGGGTTTTGTCAGTTTTCTTCATGGTGGCCCTTCAGCCAGCCATGGTGGCCTGTTTATACCAGCAGCTGCCAGCTTTGATGCTTCTAATCCTTACCTACCTAAGAAGGGGAAAAAGTCTGTAGTTTTTTTAAACTGCAAGGTTGCCCCTGTTTTGCTGAGTATTATTTGTTTTGGGGCATAGTTAATTCTTTAAAGAATTTTAAAGCTATTTTCAGGGGAAATGATAACACGCTATACCCTGTGGTGTCTGCAAAGCTGTGGTGTTTGGATGTTCAACCTGATGTTGACAGCCAGGAGGAAGACTTTGTCCTCCGCTGCCCTCGTGGTGCTGGGTGGGACTCTCCCTTCCCGTCATGCGGGCTGTGTCCCGTCCCGTCCCTTCCTGTGTGGGAAGGCTGTCCTTCAGCCTCCTCCCGCACTAAGCCCCGAAATGTGCTCTGCACGTTAACGGCTTATTGCAGCCCCTGATTACTGTCGATGACTCGCGAGGGCGATCTTTCGTCTGCAGCTTCCAGTACATCTGTGCTCTGCGTAACTTGCGTGAGTTAGAACGTCTGCCTGCTTCCAGCAGCGTTATATAAACCATCTCCAGCTCGCCTTCTCATTTTGAAAGTGTATTTTAACATTTCTGCTTTAAGATCTGAGATAATGAAAGGGGGTGAGCGTTGCTGAGTCAGTACTTACTGGCTCTGGTTTTTGTCCTTCCTGCCCTCCCACACGCTCCACCTGCGCACCGAGCTAACCTTCAGCAGCAACAGCCCCCATGGGCTTTCCTCCGACCAGCTAGCAGTAAACAGAGCCTGGTTTCCTATTCTGCTCCTTGGCCTGAGATAACAATCTAGGTTTTTTGGAAGAGCCGTGGCTGAGGAGCATTGGAGATCTGGGAAGGAAAAAGGGGGTCCCTGAAGTTTGGGCAAGCCGCTGCTCTGTCCTGCCTCCGCCAAACTGGCCAACAACCAGGATAATTAAATCAGCCTTTCCTGCGAAACACCGAAACTTTGGGTAAACACGAAAATATCCTTAGGGCCCTTCCCAGCTGCAGAGCTGAGGTTTCATTGTCCGGCGGCGTTGCATGCGACCCGGAGGTGCTCGATGGTGTCGTCTGCTGGCCCGGGAGCTGCCCGAGTTAGTCACACGTGGCTGAGCAAACCTGGCTTTTGTTTTGCTGTGCGAGATGCTGATGGACGTGCAAGACATTACCCATCACTGTTTAATGTGGTCGTATGGCAGCATCTATGATGCGGGTCATATAAATATCAAATTTGGGGTGGTTTTTTAGAAAACCATGGTGCTCTAGCTCTGCTCACAGTATCCCACGCAGTCAGCGAGCCTCAGAGCAGACCTGTGCTAAGCCAGGTTTGTCTGGCTTGTAATAAATTCTTTGAAGTTTAGAGCTGCCGAAGCACTTTTCTATCGATGTGCAAAAATGCTTACTGTGATTTTTAAACTAAACCTTTTATTTTCTGGTGAGATAGGAAGCCCTGGCTGTGGGCTAACTGGAAGAACAGTTCAGTCCTGTGTGAACTTGTAGGCAAGGTGGGGAAAGGATCAGTCCTGCTGTGAAATTCGGTCTGTTTGAAATGCAAATTGCTGGGAGGGTGCAGGGGGTTTAGGTGAATAATCAAACTGTCAGTTGTTTCTATAATTGATTTCTAACTTTCTAGTGTGAAAGCCCTCAATCTCTTATCTGAATTTGTGCTTTCAAGTTGTGGAACAGAGTTGCATAAGCATATTGTCATTGAGCAGGTTTGCTTGTTCTTTATCTAGTTTTTCTAAGTATAGATATATGTAAAAGTGCCTAAACAGCAGAAACTTCACATATTTCCAGCTGGTTTCCCATCTCAGCGCAGGGTGCACATACAGCTGCTCTCTTGCTGCCGTCTGGACGGTCTTGCATTCCTCAGCCCTGAGGCCAGCATTCCTCTGCTCCTCTGCACCAGCTCATTTGTTTAGTATTTGTTTAAATTCTGAATCCCAGAACTGTCTCCAGATCACTTAAGCTACCCAGACACCTTTATTAGTTGTACATACAGCCCCCACACTCTGGCACTTTAAATCTTGTTCATACTTATTAAAATAAAATGGATATTGGCAGCTTTCAGTTGCTTGTTGCTGTAGCTCACTGGAATTGATCTGGAATCCCCAAATGCCATTTGATGGAGCAAAGGCAGTTGCAGTTTGCTTATTAAGCACTCAGCTATTTCAGTTAAAAATCTGAAAGGAAAGTTGCTTATTTTACTTTTAAGACTTGATGGCAGCTTGGACTGGAGAAATCTCCTCTGGTTTGGGTTTCTCCTCCGCTCTGTGTACCCAGGAGCTAATAAGTGAGCTGTTCTTTCCTTAGAATTCAGCGTTTCTGCCAGTCCAGCCCGGAGAGACTCACAGTGTTGTCACACGCTCCCAGCTCTACAAGGCCACGGGGAAAATGTGTGTGCAGAAGTGTCTAGTAAGAGCCAAATTAGTCAACAATTAGATTGGGTGTTCTGCTTCTAAACCTGAAGTCCAGCTCTGCTTTCTACCTATTGCTTTCCTCAGCTTGATTTATTATCGGTAACTGTGTGATGGAGGTGGACAATCCACACCCCCCAGGTCAGAACTAAGACAGCAGCGTTGGAATTCTTCATCTTTTTGAAAACTAGACCTAGGTAGATTTTTATAAATCTGGACTTTCTGTGTGGCCGTGAGGGCATGGCCAGCACTGTGCCGGGTGCAGTAAATCATTGATCTGGAAGAAACAGGCACCCCCAGTACAAACAAGTGAAGAGCTTGACCCTTCCTTGGAAGCCTCCCATTTGAATATTACCGTAGCCTGGTGATGAAATGTAATCGATTCTCAGCATTGGGAAGCGTACTAGCAGGTCTCTGACCGTTAATAGCCAAAGGCTGGACGAAGCCTGACGTAACCGTATTACATCATCTGTACCGGGAGCTTCTTGAACCTGAATCTTCTGGGACTTGTCTTTGCTTCTTCTGGTCTTGGCTTCAGTAGCTCTAGCTGAAGGCATGCTTTATTTCCTCGGCAGATCTCAAATCTGTTTTGGTGTTTCTGCAGATAGTCCCCAGCCTGGGGACAGCTTTGGTTCTATACAAAATACCTGCTAAGAATAACTTCGTAGAGCATCTGCAACGGAATACAAAAAAACATGAGGAATAGGCAGTTTCGTCCAAGAAATTTCCTTATAAAGTATTGCTATGGCTGCAAAGCCCTGCCAACAGGAGTGGCCCGCGCTGCCAGTAATTTCTCTCCTTTTCCTTTCCCTGTTGCAGTAAAAACCGTGCTTCTGCCAAGGCCTCACCCACTGCACCGTGATCGATGCAAGGCACGGAGATTGCCAAAGATCCGCAACATACGGATCTTTGCGCCTGACTTTGAAACGGGAGGTGAGGAGAGGGTGGTTCTGCAGAGCAGTTGGGAAGGGTACACGCTGCCAATTTTAATCCTATTGCAGCCAGCCCCTGAAACAAAAGGAAGGGATTCCGTAGCGTGCTGAACACCGCTTGCTGCCTCTTCTCATCGGTTTCAGCATGGGGGGAAAAAAGCATGAGTCACGTAAACTGCTTTTATAAGTCTTTGCCTTCGCTCTTCAAGCAAAGTGGCTTAAAAACAAATTAATTGCTAGTTTTTGTGGGACAGCGGCTAAACCCCTGAGCTCTTCTTCAAGCTCTATAAGAAACCTTTTTCTTTTTTCTGAACTATTGCACTTGAAGTGATCAGCACGAAGTGTTTGCTAGGATGAAGGCGTACTCTTAATGCTGCTGTGATGGAGCTGGTAGGGTTAGCTTTGGGGACACAAGCTTTGGGAAGCTCAGATGTGTCAAGAATGACCAAAACTTGTCATGCTTTGGCACAAGGAATAACAGGAAGTATTTTTGGGGCTGTCCCCAAGAAGCCTGATTCCTTTGAAAAACAAAGCAGATATAGCTCAGAAGGCAGAAATTCAGTTCTTGGGCTCCAGGGTTTGACTGTGCAGCTGAAGGAGCTGCCCCGGTCCTTGGCTGGTGGGGAGATGGCTCTGATGCAGGACTGGGGGCTTTTATGTCATGGCTGCGCATTGGAGCAGCCGTAGAGCAAAAGTTGTTCATGTTTTGTAGTAAAACCTTGTGTTCAGCAAAAAGAGTTACTCAGTCTGCAAACACATTATGCGGGCTTTTGAGATAAGCTGTAATTCAAACCTTTAGGTTGTCTTGAGCAGGGTTTTTTGTTAGCTAGCTCGCTACTAACGATGAATGTGTCTTACAGAATGTTTGGTGGGTTTTTTAATGGATTGAAATTATCTGGGTACTTTTTGCAGAGTCATGTGAGATCTTGCAACAGGTGATCCGTAGAGGAATAATAGTTAACTTCTGCATTGTGCAAAGGATTTCTTTCGGTTAGCTGCTGGTCGTTGTGCAAGCACATTTACAGCTTTATCAGCGTCGACAAGAATCCTGTCTCCTCGGTGACAAATGCTGTTTTCTGCCTGTGTCTAAGTGCTTTGTTAAATTTTACAGTGGCCTCGCAGGAAAAGAAGGTCAGTTGTTTTCCCAAGGTCACGCAGGGAAGCTGCAGCCTTGGGGTCTGTGGCTTCACCTGAAGACTCTCCTTGCGCGTTGCTCACTGTGTAGCTCTCGAAGAGAGGGTGAGAGTGACTTACTCAGAGGACCCACTTATTTTTTTAACTATAGTGTGTGCCTCTTTAGAACTAGACATGACTAACTGTTCTCGGAGGCAGGCATTAAAGCAACCTTTGCTCAGAAAGTGTGCTGGGGAACGCTGTAATCTTGGAAGAAGGCTGGACAAATCGGGCTCTGCTGCCTTCCTTGCGCTGCTGCTCTCAGAGTCAAGCTGACAGGTGAATTTGTGCCCTGTTTCTAATGCTCATATTTAAAAAACAAACAAACAAAACACCAAAACACTTCCAAATGCAACAGGCTCTGTTCAAAGCTGAATTGCATTTGAAACAGGACAGGACTTACAGTTCTCAGCTTCTAATTTGAGCTTGGCGAGGTGCTCAGAGCATTTTCTTGGACACTCATCCAGCACCACTTAATGACACCTGATTCTTCCGAAGGTCCCTCTCATGTCCCCAGCTGGCAGCTGAGTTATCACATTTTTCCCCACAGTCTGTAATTTGTCGGTGATGACCATTCTTTGATGTCCCTTCTCTTCACTTCTTCTATACACGAACGTAAAAACCACCTTTCCTTCCCTCTTGTGTGCTCAAAATGCTTTTCTAAGAATTTAATTTCTGCAGCATGTGCAAAAGTCCTCTGCATTTTTAATCAGACACAATCAGCAGTGTGCAGATACTCAGGGGAAAATTTGAGATCGTGGCAGTCTCTGTGTATGACTTTTTTAGTATAATTGAGATAATCCCAGTTTAATATATCAAAAAAAAGATCTGGGGCAACGTCCCGATTCTCTCTCTCCAGTGGCCTTGCTCAGGTTTCAGTCTCCTAAGATTTACCTTAAGATGCTGTGATTTTTGTAACCTGTTTTTTCCAGTTTCCTCCTTTCCTTCTACCTCTTGTCACCTTCAGCGCTAAGTTTGTGTCAGACTAAAACTTGGTGATAGGAACACACCTTCTCAATTTCCACGAGCTGCAGCCTGATGGTGCATTTTTATCTGCCTACAGAGGAGAAGAGACTATGAAACTCTAATGTCAAACACCTTTGCCTTAAAAACTCAGGGTAAGGGTTTGCTCAGTTGGATGGTTAGGTTAAGCAGAATAGATGTGCCTTCTAGACCAATACTGTGCCTTCTAGACCAATACCAAACAACTATTCGCTATCTGCTGTCACAATCACGAGTCACCCCTGAAACATTCTTTTGCAGCAGACTCATCTGCACGGTAGGTCTCGTCTGAATGCATTCCCAGGTTCTCTGCTCCTGGCTGCCCTCCAGCCATTTCACGCTGCATCGCTTTACGGAGAAGAGCCTGTTTGCGTACCTGTCTCCTTCGCTGCTCTGGGGTCATCTTGACGCAATACCGTCGCTCCGCTTCTGCGGAGGGGCGTCTACAGGGCCATGGGTTTTGGGGTACCCTGGAGGCGATGCGTGCAGCCCTTTGAGGGGGACGGTTGCAGACCTCTGGGAGACCAGAGGGGTTCAGAGAGTGCACCCTGGGAGCACCGAGTACGTTATGCCTGTTAATGTCACCCGCTTTTCTCGCTTTCTCAAAGCTGGCGTGTCAGTCCAAGGGTATCTTGCTGTTTGGCTGAATCGTGGAAAAAGGAGAGGGGAGAACCGATGCCGAGGTTCAGTGTCCGAGACAACAATAAGGGCTATCTACTCTCATCTCCCCGGCTAGGTTGAATGAGTGCGGGGCTTGTGAGAGTGCAATCAGCACCAAAAATCTGCTCTGTTACGGCTCGAAGTGATGTGAAATGCTTGAGATGGATGTGATAGAGATGCTGCAGTTGCAGTGGAGGAATAGCTGTGTGCATCGCGTGGGGATGCGCACAGCGTATTTATTTTTGCTGGTGGGATCTCTTGTATTCTCATTGCTCTCAGACCTGATGCTTCCTTTGGTCCGTCTGTCTTGGTGTGGATGTTGCTAGTCATTCCTCAAATGAATTGGCACCTCTTTGTTTTCACTAGCTTTGGGGAAGTGACCTCTACTTTCCCACAGCCAGGTGCTGGATTTCACAGCTGTCTTCACCAGCACGGGTTTCGAGCCATTTGAGTGTCACATCTGGGAAGTGCATTACTGGGTAGGAATGGCTTGAAATAGAGTTCACAGGCCCAGCAAGTTCAGTTTAAGGAGCCCAGTTGGTTTTGGAGGGCTTGGACCTTGGGCAAAAAGGGTAGTCGTGGTCCCTCGGGGACCCTGGAAGGCAGCAGGACGGGAGGTGAGCTGAGAGCTTGACATAAATTGGAATAAACTGCCATAGCAGGAGGATGGGAACGGCTGCTCCGTTATTTTTGTGCCAAAACAATGCTGGGAGTCTCCCCAAGAGAAATAAAATGGCTTAGGTCCAGTATTTACTATTGGATGGGGAAGAGCAGCGATGTGCTTACAGGCCGTTCGCACGGCTGGGGCTGTGTGAATCATGTTGCTCGGCAGGTCGTCTGTCTGCCTTGCTTGGCTCTCCTCGGCATCTCCTCGGCATCTCCCTTGCCGTTCCCACCATGGGAGGGGAGGGGGAGAAGATGTGGTGAACCCAGTGAGTGTCCTGTGGTTGGGTGACTCAATTAGTACTCAGTTGTGTTACTAATGCTTCTCGTGTGTCACTGATCTGGCCTGAGCACCCTAAAACCTGCTGGTGGGTAGTGCCCGGCTGGCACGTGGTGGCAGCTGTCCCTGCTACGGCCGTGCCACCTGGAGCCTCTGGTAACGCTGTGCTTTGAAGACCAAATCCTGCTCGTCTTTAGGATGTCTGTGAACACACCATAACAGTTTGTATGAAAACTGTTCCAGAATGCAATGCCCTGGGCTGCCAGTTTTTCTTCAAGCTGAATTTACCCTGTTTGAGCCTCGCTCTGCTGCTCCCGGTTTTGATGGAGCCTGGTGGTAATAGTGGGTTTCCTTCCAGGTATGCAGTGTCCCTCCACCCGAGTCTAAACACCCTGTTCCTTTCAACAGCTTTCGCCCGGAGGCTGTTCCCGCATCCTTTTCCAGAACTCAGAAGTATGAAGCTTGCACTTCAGAAAACACGGCTGCATTTCTGCAGTTTGATTTCTCTCTTGTAATATCCAACCACTTTATTTTTCTTCTCCTTAACAAATAGCAGAACTAATGAGGTTTGTAGGTGATGTGGTCTTTGTTAATTCTCACTCTTTTCTTCCTATTGCTCTCAGGGCTTGCTCCAGTCTGAGACGTTCAGGGATTAATAATTTGGCTCTCTCTTAATATTAGACTGAAATTAATAGAGGTATAGATGCTGTTGTTCTGAGTGTGCTTTGCCTTAATACTTCACCTGGCAATTAAAATGGTCAGAGGGAGTAGCAAAGCAAAAGATTGAGTTCAAACAACAATATTCCTTAATGTTTGCAGCTATTTTCTGCACCTACTGTAGAATTTTAGTGGTGAATATATTAGTTTGTGCCTGCAGCGTGCCATCTTGTCTGGCTGAAGTCCCAAGTGAAACTCCTATCACTGAGCATCTCTCGTTTACAGAGATTCCCAGAAAAGCCTACTGGATTTCCTTATAGTCCTTAGCTTACAAACGTGTGTCACAAAGTTCTGTTTGTGGAAGGATTATCCACGTCCCTCTTTGCTCCTGTTTTTTGCAGGAATTTCCTCTGTTTGCCAGCGTAACCTCCATGCCTTTGCTCTGCCTGTCGTCCTGCCAGTGGCACCACGGCTGTTTTCTGTGCTGGCGGCTTTTCTGCGTTCTGCAGGGCTGGCAGGTCGGCGTGGCGGGGAAGCCCTGAGCGTCTGAAGACACGCAAGTCTGTTCCCAGCAGCGGTTGCTCTGGGAAGCGTGAGCGTGAACGGATTAATAGCAAACAGAAATGCTATTTACGTGGTTCCAAGCGGAGCAAAAAAAAATGCTTAGAACTGCAACCGTTGCTGAAGCTCGGTTCAGCGCCAGGGCTGTCTGTATTGGCGGCTGGCTCTGCTCGACTTTGCACCCGTGGCTAAATCAACAGGCAGTTTAGTTTGATGGAGTTCCAGAAAGGGCCTGAGAAATAGCTTTTTACTGTGGCTGCGTATTGCTCTTCCTGCCCTGACGTGGAGCCCTAAGCTCAGGCTGCCCGGATCTGGGGTCCAAATACGTCCACGGCACAGACCGAGCGCTCTAATCCTGCTCGAACTCGGTGAAGGGGAATGTGAGCCAGAAGCTTAATTCAATAAATTCATACTTGAGTTTTGCCTTCAAATGCTTTTCATATTCAGGCTGTTTGTGGATGCTTTCAGGTGGAAAGCTTAGGAGTTAGTTGCATCTTAGGCAGCTCTTTCCTCTTCTGGAGCTGATAAAAGTATTTTCTTACGTATGAAGAACGCTCAAAGTAGCTTTTCAGAAACCAGTACTGATCCAGCTTAACGTGCTCTCTTAAAATTGTCGTGATGTCTGCAGGTCATTCCACAAGAAACAGGAATATAACGATTTAAAGATCTTAACTTTAAATCTTAACACAGAGCAGTTTGCTTTAAACTTTATGTTTAGTCTACTAGTTTACTGCTACATCTGCAAGTTGCATTTTGGGTTTGCAGGCTTTGTCCTGTGCCTTGCTGCGTGCTTTGGGGTCAGTTGAAACGAGACACGGTACAACGTTCTGCTGCTGTCCGTGGGACCGAGGGGTGCGGGAACAGCTTTTCTGCGTTCACACAAACAGCTTTTTTGCTCACACAAACCTCCCTGTCAGCACAGCGAGGCGAGCGAGCGCTCGAGCGCGGTGTGCGAGCCGGCGGGTGCTGCGGCAGGACCCACAGGGTGTATTCGGATCAACCCGTCAGGCTATTTACCTTCCCAGAGGAGAGCAGCAGTTGGAAAGTAGTTTAAGACGGGGCTTGTTGGGATACAGGGAGGTGGCAAGTTGTTTGTTTCTTGTAATGAGTTTCCCACATTGTTAGCAAGGCCGTAAATTAGATGGGGAGCTCCGTTTCCCATGGTCAAGGAATATCTGGTATTTTAGAGACTTATTTTGTTGCCAGAATATACAAAAGCATTTGTGTGTTGCTATAAGTTCATCTTTGCAAAAGAAGTTGTTGGGTTTTATGTGCTGTTAGGAGAAATTTATAATTACCTTGCCCATGAGAGCCCACTTCTAACACTTTTGCAGGATCGTAGCTCTGCCTGCTTTCACAAGTGTCGGATTTAAAAATTTGTTGTGGGTTGTTTTTGCGTTCCTGAAGAGGTGACAGCTGGTGGTGGGATCCACAAACATCCAGCAAAACTCGAATTCTCAAGACTTGAAGCTGTTGTGCAAGAAAGGGTGTCCTATATAAGCAGGCACAGAAGCAATACCAAGCTTGAGGTGAAGGAAAGTAGCCGAAAGCTTCCCATGTGTGTGACCTATCTTGAACCGAGGGTTCAGCCAGCTAAACAAGCCCAAAGCAGCTGATAGATTTACCATAAATATTAATTATTTGGAAAGCAAAATTAGAACTGTGGGGTTACTTCTGGTGGTACGATGCTGTACAACCTGCTGTACCTGTTGGCACCTGGAGGCGTGCTCCATTCCTGGTTTTGCCTCTTTTAAAATGTGACGAAGACTTAACTCCAGTGCTTTTAATTAGGAGTTGTTTGCATTCATCAATACAGGGTGAAAATAGCCAGAGGGTAGACACAAGCTATCCTCCACATAGGAAGTGAGTCCGACAGATTGCATTTTGTCCCTACCAGACAAAGTTGCTGCACAGCGAAGACTAACCACATGGCTGTGCTGATGGTGAGTTTATTCTGCTCAAGTTCATGGACACGTTTAGCGTATCTCCCCTTATTAGGGCTGTAATAGACCTGGAGAGATGACAGACGTGTTGTCGGTGCAGACCTGTGATGTATTAACCTTCGATGCTTGAGGAAGCTGTCACTACACTGGACTGGATGAAACTCACTTTGAAAAAAATACATACTTGTTTGTTTGGTTTTTTTTGCTGTACCTGCTGCTATTGAATCTGCCTTACGGCTGATGCCGGCTCCCAGGTAGTGCCGTATTTTCCCAAATAAAAGCCACACAGCCTTAGTCCAGTGACCTGACAGCGATAGCAGCATGCGCTGATGACCACGAGACCTTCAGTTGTTTATCTGGGTGCCAGCGGGGCCGTTGGTCAGGGAGTAGCTGTTCAGCGGCAGCGTTAGGCTGTGCCCGGAGGAAATAACCGACTGCATTTCTCTTGCTGATACAGCGAGCCAAAGTCCAAGTGGTTAGTCTCTCACAAATGCACCTTAGCCTAAATGGCCAGGTATTGTGCTTGTTCCGAACGTTCTGTTCAGATGCCAAAACTGAAACCCTGGTTTCGAGGCATCTAGGAAAGTGCACAGATCTGCAAAGTCTTGCAAACACCTCTTTTGCAAGAGCAGCGGTGGTGAGCAATGGCAGTTGGCTCCAGGTACCTCGGGGAAGGACAGAAGAGGCTATCTCCAGGTACCCTTGGCCTGTGCTTTGATTTGTTTGCACGCACCACAGCCTGCTTAAGCACCCGTGGTACCACTCGTTCCCACCTTGAGAAGAGCTCTTCCTCACCCATGCATGCAGCTGACGGGGCTGCTGCCTGTCAAGGCAGGATAATCCTGCTGCCTGCCCCCATCCTGACTGGCAGGGTGCAGGAAACAGCACCAAAACGCTGAAACGGATTCAGTTCCTGATCAAATGTTTGGCGCTTCCTGAAACGTGACAGCCTTCTCCAGAGCTACACCGGTGTAAATCTGTAGAGGAAGATGTTTTCATCCTCTTCTGTATGTTTAAGGCTTAGATCACATAAAGACCAGTTTATGTCTGTCTTATCCATCGTTCCCTTTCCAGTATACCTAAATCTTAAAAATAACAACAATTAATCATGTTATGTCTAAAAGATAAGCTTTTAATACCTTTTACCAGGACAGCGCTTGTGTTTCAGCAGTTGTTACGGAGGTTCATGTGGAGGCTGTACAGAACCCAAGGTTGCTGTCTGCGTAACGGACGCCTGGACGCAGCGCGGCTGCTTCTGCCGCTTGCCGGGGTGTACCTGACGCTCTCCTTCCGAACAGAATTCTGCTTTCTTCATGTGGCAGCACTGCGTGCCTGACATCTGGCGATGCCGGCACCTGGCTGCTCGCTGTGTCCCGCTCCGCCGGCCCCGAGCTGCAGATTTAGAAAGTGCAAGTTGGTTTCAAGTCATCACGAGGATAAATATTTCGTTTAGATACTGATGGAGGGAGAGCGTATGTCAAACTTGTGAGATTTGCTGGCAAGCTTTTGTTAATTAGAAAAGTGTTCCTTTAGTATTGATCTTCCCTCTTTCCTCCTGCCCGTTTCCTGCTCAGGCAGGAGAACAGCAGCAGATCTCGCCTGCAGCCAGCCTGCTGCCTGCGCTGCCGTCATGCCGCTTTGCCGGAGACAGCACGAACCCTGATCTCGGATGCCGCCAGTGCCGCCGCAGCATCTGACGTTAGCAGGAGCAGCTCCTGTTGCTTGCAGAGTCGGAGGCCGAGGAGATGCTGTAGTAGAGCAGACGGGGAAGGAAGGCGGTAGATAGGCGTGCAGGTGGGTAAATGAAGATCTGCTTTTCTGTGGTGGTGTTGCCTCCAGAGTCTTTCAGCGGTTTCTCGGTTATTGTGGCCTTTTTGGCGCTCGCAGATCTCCAGTACAGGTTAATATTCCAGATGCGTGTTGTCCAGCTGTTGGTGCACAGTGAGTGCAATATAACTGGTTTCCTGTGTTGGAAGGAACAGATCAGATCCACTGGTGATAAGGGAAGAGCCTCAAATCATTTTAAGTCCTGGAGCTTTAGAAATCATAAAAACAGTAGCTATGGCCCAGCTGGATGGCCTGGTTTCTTGCACATCTTCCTCTCCTGCTGGCCGCTCTCCAGGACGAGCAGCTTTGCGCAATGGATCTTCAGGCTGCTGCAGCCTCGAGCACCGGAGAGGCTGTAGGTATGGGGGCTACCCATTTTTGTTGGGAACTCCTCCATTCCTTAAGTTCATGCTTCAAAACGCACAACGTGCAAATTAATCTGAATCTGGAGGAGTTTTTTAAAAACCCCTCTTGTGAGCAGAGGGGCTCTTGATCCTTAATCTGTGGCACTTGTATACATGGTGCTGTAATTGTAGGATTCTGCAGAACCAGTTTGTGAGTGTTACGAAGAACAATTCGGCACCAGCAGAACAGGCTGATGCAGAAGGAGCAGCTTGTTGCATGGAGCCCGGCGCTGTGTGCGACGGAGGAGGATTTCTGTTCTGCCTCTGGTCAGGACAGTCTGCACTGCAGCTGGCTCCGTGCTCTATCGAAAATAGACAACTCGTACACTTCGAACTGGGTCACTGTGGTTTTTCTGTTTTTTGGTTTGGTATTTGTTTTGGGTTTTTGTAGATAATAGGAGAGTTCTCCAGATGTGCCTGAAAGGAGCATTGAGATCCGCCGAGAGCTGCGGTGAGACGCAGGGCCTGCTGAGGTTTATCAGCACTGAAGCCGACAGCTTTTTAATCAGGGATAGTTTTATTTAGTGGGATTATTTACATGCACTGAAGTGTTTCCTTTTATCTAGTTTAATTCTGTTATGGTAAACTGATTCCAAACCAGTGGTGAGAGCACCTACAGTCAGTGCCGTTTTACTTAACCTCGTTGGATCCCTTTTCCAAAGCAAAGCTGCTGGTCTCTTGGGTCGAGCTTCCAGCTGGCCAGGGCTTGAGCTCCCTGCTGACTGGTCCTTGTGAATACTAATTGCTTCACTTGTGCTGCTCTGGAAAATTATACATAGCTAAAATCCAGCCTATGTAATATTGCTGTGCAATAATAAGTTAAATATCTATTTTTTTCCTCTTCATGGTATTTCTTGGGACGGAATTACAGTGAGCAACTGGTTGTTCCATGCTGAAGGTGCACCTTGGTTGCTGCCCTTTTATAAGGGGTGTGCTTCTGATCTTGCAGGAGTTGAGGAGTTAATCTGGACCATCCAAAGATTGATGTTTATATAAAGTGTAAAGCCAGTGACATTTACCAGGCACTTACTGGCATGGTTGATTGGGAGTCAGTGGACAGGGATTTATTTTTTTAGCTGTCTTTGTTCTGCAGGGTTGCTAATATTCCCAAATGGAGTGTGCTTTTATCAGCAGCATCTGTGGTGCACAGTCTGACTCATGTGCTCTTTGAGTGAGGATGACAAATGGAGAGTGGAGACAAACAACTCCCCGGGATCAGCGTGCACCGAGAGGGGGAAGGAGAGAACGGTCATCTCAGAAGGCATTTCTAATAATGTCCTAATTACTGCCCTCATGTGGGGAAGCGTGGCCTTTTGCTTCTGAAGAAATCTAATTTAGACTTCTTTGGAAGCAGGGGAGAGAAAACAAGCATCTCTGACGAACGGGTGGGAAGACTCTGCAGATTCTCAGTTCCCCCGAGCCGGAGGAGCGGCGTGCCCCCAGTGCACCTCTAATGCCTTGGGTTTGACGCTCAAAACATCTTTGCACGCTTGCAGCCCCCGGGGGCGGTCTGTTGTTGAAGACATCCTGCACATGCTTGCCTGACTCACGGCACTGAATTTTAATATACTCCATTACAGCAACGGCCTGTCATCCTGGTGCAGCTGTCCGGCAAAGGTACCGCGTGTCCCCTGGCAGCAAACTACACCCCTGGCACCAGGACACGGCGAAACAGCCAGTGTTGACTGTTAAAGGAGCTAAGTCAAACTCTTTCCTTGGCTAATAATACTTAGGAAGTGTTTACCACACCATACACCGGATTGTAACCTCATTTGTTAGGTGAAATTTCAGTGATGCGCTTGTCCCATATGGAGCTCGCGTAGTTAACCGTGCAACGCAACTCGGCGAGTGAGCTGCGATAATCGAGTCAGACCTCGGGAGCTGTGTGGTTCCAGCTGTGGAAGGGCAAAAAAGGGGAGACAAAACAAAGCCCTTTCCCAGGGCCACCTTCTGAGCAAGTGCCTCCGCTTCCCTTGTGCCACCGGCAGCTGGGAACGCAGGTGGGATTTGCTCATCGCTCTTGAGATGGTTTTTGAAGAGGATCAGGAGGAGTTTCCACGCAAACTCGTAGTCTGATGTGAAGCTGGGGGTATCGGTGTGGGTGGGGAGGTGGATGAGGCTGTCCTCTGAAAGGCCTTTCTGGGAAAGTGAAACCCGAATTCTGGCGTTTGTTGAAAGGGGATTGCCTACAGTCATCTTTTTTAGAAATAGATGGTGTGAAATTAAGCTGCCTAGTTTCACTTTGATGTTTCTTTTAATTTTCACTAGAACAGACCCGTTTTCCTTTAATTTCCCCTTTGAAAAGTACTTTTTTTTTTATTATTCTTTAAAGGAGACCACTAACTGAAATTGAAATACTGTCTTCAAGAAATTGTACAACTTTGATCACTAAACTTAAAAGCTAGGAAGGAGATGGGATTAGTGCTATGACTTCTGCAGATAAATATTTGTGAGCGTTTGTGACTCGAACAGAAATTAAAGGGGGAATAAACATCTGTCCTTTGATCAGCTCTCCAGCTCATTAACCTGTTGAATGTAGTGTCTGGCCGAAGGATTCAAGGCCAGAAGGGGTTCAAGGCATATGAAACAATCACAAATCTCTTCCCTTTTCTGTGGACAGTGTTTTTTTTCCCTGTGGTATTTTAATTGTAAACACAGCAGGACACTTTTGGAACATCTTAAATTACTCAAGATTTCCTCTAGTCTTAACCCATCCACGACTTCAGTCAGCCTAATGGTCTGAGACGCCTTCAACTGTAACTCGTTCGGTGCTCACGCGCGAGGTATTTGCTCGAGTGCAGCAGTGCTTTTGGGTTCAGACTGTCTGGTGTACCTGGCAAGTTGCAGAAGATGGAGATAGCCGCTGAGCCGCAACCCGGCTCCCGTGCAGAGCGGCTGGGGGCCGGACGTGAACCGCTGGCGTCCTCCGAACACCCGATGAGCTCGCCGGACAGACAGCTTCTCTGCAAAAGATGAGTCACTCTCCCGGCAGCCTGGGTGCCACGTTTAAATTCGTACAGCATGTAGCTGCCTCTTCCCATCCGAAGCTACATCAGAGGTTTAATTTAAGTGCTGCTTTCATGGTAGCCCTTCACTTACTGCTGCTCCCAAGCTTTCATAGCCCACCCTCACTGGAGAAGACTACCAGCAATGTGTCCACGGGCTTACCCATGGGTATTGAGGGACGAACGGACGGAGTTTGTCCCTGTTTGTGCTCAAGTGCTGGGTCCCAAAGTCCTAAGCCCCCTTCCCCGTCTGCTGATGGCCCGACGCGTGAGCGGAGGTGAAAGCTGTCACGCTGCGGCGTCGCGCCCTGCAGCCCGCTTGCTTCTCTGCCCGTCCCTGCCTGCTCGTCCAGGAATTGGCGATAGTTCCGCAGAACTTCAGTAGAAAATTAGTTTATCTTGTTTTGGCACAGAAGTTGTAGCTTAATTGCCGCACTGTTTGTCTTGCTCAAAGCAGCGGCTTGAGAAGCAGGACTTGTTTACAGTACGCTTGCGAATAGCTTTGCACAGCTACTGTACCTCGGATTTAAACCCTCAGAAAGTACTATCTGCTACAGAGGCACTGCAGCGGTGGGTTAAAGCAATTAAAGCAGCCTCTCTGTGCTCCAGCACTTCCCAGATACCTTCAGGAACTGCAGTTCTCGCGTTCCGTACATGCAGAACTGGCTCTGCCGCAATCTGACGATCCTGCTTTCCTGGCACTAAAGGCCATTAGTTAATTTTTGGAGGGGAACCCGTTAGAAGGAGAGTGCGCTGCGTGGCCTTTTATTGCCTTAATGCTGCAAACGTACAGCAACTGCAAGAGGCGACTGTGTCTTGGCAGACCTTCCCCGGGCGGCGGGCACGGCTCGGCGGGATGCTCCGCGGGCTTTTATGGAGCCCGCTCGTCAGTGGCAAGCCAAAGCCCCAGCGGGAAGCCGCGCGGCACGCTGAGCTCTGCCTCGCTTCTGCGGCTCCAGCGGCGAAGTGGAGCTTTTTGTAATTATCTCAGACGCTCTATCTGGAGCTCCAGGCTAGATGGGAGCCAAGAGGCTCACACGGAGCTTTAGCTGTTTATTGCTTTTAACTTTGGGGTGATCTTGCCTTCAAATACGTTTCTTCAGTTTCTCTAAGTCTACTGACTTGGGTGTATTTACTCCAGGAGAGTATTAGCTAAAAGCTGGCTGGCTTTGCCATGTAATGTATTGCAGTTTTCTCTACTCATAATTCTGAGCCAGATGTCACCGTACTCGCCCGTTGCCCGTGGATTTGAGCGGGCGTTTGGTCTTCTCGTTTGGTCTTCTCGTTGCTGCCGTAAAATTGCCAACAATTTTAGGTTGGCAGCCAAATCTTAAGGTGATACCGGAGGGAATGAGGTGCTGGTACGCTGTTCTTCAGTGATTTTCTTGAGGACCAAAGTGTTTGATGTTAGAAGCGTGCAATGTTGGTTCAAAGCGGCTTTTAAGGTGGCGTTTGCCTTGATGTACGGACTTGGAGGAGCAGTTGGGGCTGGTGTTGATGAAGCGGGCGACTGGGGGGCAATAGCAGACTTCCAGGATTCCTGCAGAGGTGGGAACCTGCTGTCCCATCCAAAGCGTCAGCGACAGGTTGGCAAGTTACTTAATATTAACAACAATAGTTCAGAAATGCTGTAAGACTTGTAGTGGGTTTCTGGTTCTGGTGTGCCTGTTCTTAGTGCTGTCAGCTCCTTTAAAATGTTAGTTAATGGAGCGCTGATCTTCTGCTTCTCCATTTCTCTTGCCTCAAACAGCCCCTGGAAAACTTGCTAAACAGAGTCATTTAAAGAGGCTCCTAACATGGTAGCAAATGCTGCAAAGGGAAGGCTCTGTCTTACTCTTACCATCTGTCTTGCCGCACACTCCAGCTGATGCAATGTGCCATATCAAAATAAACCCTTTATTTTTAACAAACTGCGTTTAAGACACATTAGCAGAATATTCAGCCAATCCCTAAATTTGGGGTTGACCTTACTTAATTCCTCAAGGCACGCTACCACACTGCATCCTTCAGCACTGGAGCTGGCACTAACGAGCTGCAGACTCCTACTCTGACATTTCAGAAAATGAGGCTCTGTTCCACCGTAGTGCTCGGAGCTGGGCTGACTTAGGCTGATTCACTGGGTATAAGCAGTGTTTATCTTCGAGGGATGTGTGCTCACAAGGCTCGACTTAGAGTAATCTGTAGGACAGGCTGAGCTGAAGCTGAGTCTGCCGCGTCCAGGCGTGAGACACCAAGGCTTCGGGGACTGAGCCGGAGGAGCTGGAGGTGCCGTGGCCGGCAGCTGGCACCTTGAACGCCGCTCAGCTTCTGTCCCCTGCGAGTTGTGGTCAGGTCACTATAGTATCAGCTGCTCTTTTTCATTAATAGTTTGTTTTATTTTGTTTGCCTGCTGTGTGGGTGGAGTGTGAGATGTGTCATGATTCTCCAAGTGGTTTAATGAGTGTTCTCTCTGCTTTCTTCTCCCGTTGCCAGCACTCCCTGTTGTCCTGCAGTTATGGCCTTTGTTCTCCTGTGCTCTGGCTGGTCATACTACAGCTGGGCTAGTTCGTATGTACTCCCAACTGCAGAGGCATGCTTAATGAGTGCCTTTTTTAAAATCTGTCAATTAATGCAGAGCGATCTGAGCGCAAGCTGAGGATTGTTTGCAAGCAGCAGATCTGCTGCTGTCAGACATGTAAAGGTGTCGGAGCTAAGCCATGGCCGGTAAACACACAGGCTTCGGGCGTGCGAGCTAGCAATAACTGTGGATTTTACTGCTAGACCACTTACTATTTTTATTTAAATATTTTAAAGTTTTGCTGAATAGAGAGTGCTTGAGCCATAGCTGTGCTGCCGTTAACCCCTGGTGACCTTCAGGACAAGTCACTTCTGCCTCCAGCCTGCTCCAAACTCTTTTTTTTTTCCTTTTTTGGCTCACTCAGAAGCAAGCCAGGAGCTAGTGTGTGGGACACTATAGCAAAAAAACTGGCTTGCTGGAGAGTAGGAGAAAGTTAGCAACAGGCTGCTCTTGCCTGTGATCCTTGACCTGCTGCCCTGCAGTCGCTGTGAAGTCAGCTCCTCTATCGGGGACCTTGAGGGCATTTGGGAGGTGAACGGGCAATTGGAAAGCAGGCTGGGTTCAACCAGTGTTCAAAAAGAGTCTTTTCTAGGTGAATGTTCATTTTTTCAGGAATTTGGTCACTTTTGCTCTTTCTATTCTGGTCACAAAAAAAACACAACCACCACCACTTTCCTTCCCCTCAGAGGGATTTTCAGGGTTTGTTTTGTCCATCAGTCAAGAGTGAAATTCAGTGTTTACATCTCCTGAGGATGAATGAGATCAGAGCAAATGTCATCTGTACTGATTCCTGTAGCTCCTATTTGTGGAAGCATTTCCTTCCACTTTATTAAATAAAAACAAGCCAATCTTTCCTTTGCATGAGTCTAGCCGTTGCCCCGGATCGACAGCCTGGTAAGGAGCTCACTGAAAGTCAGTCGCTGTCTTTTGCGGCGGCGGCGAATTCACTTTCTAGTGACCCAGTCATTTCCCCTGGCATTTCCAGCTCCGGTCCATGGGATTGATGCGCCGTCAGAGCGATCGCATTCTCCCTGCGAGAACTGGCTTTACCTCATTTCACACCTAACGTCGAGCTGCTCTGCGTGCAACGTCTGCAGCATCCCGAAGCCCTCGCAGGAGGGGTGAATGAATGCACACGCTGGATTCATTTGTGTTATTTGTCTTCAGTGACTAATCCACCTGGTTTCTCATTGTCACGTTCTGCAAGTTGCTTTTACCTTTTCTTCTCCAAGCATTTCCTACTTAATAGGAAGTACCGGTGCTCTGGAGCAGGCATGTTGCCTTTCCTCCATCAGTTACCCTCTCGGCAACTTGCAGGTCGTAGTTCAGTTACTAAATTGGGTGGTAGCTCCTCCTTTTTCCCCACACCGTTGCTAAAACGTCCTCCTGCCTTTGGTGGCACTGAGAGCTTGTACGGTAAACTCCAGCTCTGTCAAGATGATGTGTAAGACGCTTTTCTGAGTAATACTGAAATTTCATCAAAAAGTTGTGCCCTTGCAAACAGTTCTGCTCTTGTCTGGTGAGAGCAGTTCTTACAAAATGAGTAAGTGCAGGGTAAGGTGAACTTTCTCCCCCTGTTTTTAACTTTGTTCATGACCATTTGAAAACCATTGGATGAACATAAGGGTTTTGAGTAGCAAAGCAGGTTCCGCCTTTCCGTAGCAACTGAGGGTGCTCCTGGCATCGCACTTGCCCCTCTTGCACCATGTCCCTGGCCACCTCTGCCGTATCTTTGGCAGTTGCCAGAATACTCAATTCCCAGGAAAGAGGGAAGGAATATTTTAGAGCAGCTAGAATGATCCCATTTAAAACCATTTCATCACTTAAGTCTTTTAAAATGCCTTGTGGATTTAGAAGCAAAAGTCCCATGAGCGGTACTTCTCGGTCAACTCATTCAACGCTTTAATCAGAGGGGGAGATTTTTCTCGTCCCTTTCACACCAAAACCTTACACCGACCCTGCGTGCGGCGCGGAGGAGAGCTTGCACGCGCTGTCCAGGTTCCTCGGGGCTCAAGGAGGTGGCAGCGCGACTCGCCGGCTTCAGATGCCGAGCGGCGAAGCGCGGCACCGCTTGCCAGCCAG
>NW_010512076.1:0-232 GCF_000687285.1 Phaethon lepturus
GAAAGGTATTTGTTAAAAAGTCTTTTGTCTTCGGCAAAAAGTGTTTTGTTAATGTAGGCGTGATTTTTTTCTTTATTTTAAATTCAAACGTTCTATTGAAGGAGTCCGGGTATACCAGCTTTCGGGCTATAAAATCCCTGGGGAACAAGGAGAAAGCCTCCTTACCGAGCCTCCGCTCTCGTTGCTCTGGGGCGAGCCACATTTCCAGGGGATGGCTGACGGCCTGACGCCC
>NW_010512076.1:425-691 GCF_000687285.1 Phaethon lepturus
GCCAAGTCTGCTGCCTTGAGGGAAGGGCTGGTGAGAAGGCGGCCATGCTCCCCATCACACGGAGGCACACGGCTCGGCGCTGGGTGGGAGGAGGCCGCTTCGCTGCCACAGAAAACGTGGTGCTTGTTTGAGTGCTTTAGCCTAAGAAGACAGTTGCATTGTCGGGGGGGGTGTTAGTGGTTTTATTTTTTTGTTTTGTTTTGTTTTCTCAAGGAAATTCACTGAAGATCTGCCGTAGCAGGCAAAAGAGGAGCAGATGTGGCTAC
>NW_010512077.1:0-1481 GCF_000687285.1 Phaethon lepturus
CCGCGCTCCAGCCCGCGCGCTCGGCCGCGCACTTGTGCGGCGCTCTCAGCATCGCCTGGCCGGGCTGCGTCCTGTCGGCGTGCAGCTGGGCTGCGCTCACACTGACAGCTACATTAAACCTGGAATCTTGAGGCAATAAAAAAGAAATTAACTCTTATTTTTTTTTCCTGTCCTAGTGGAATAAGCAAATGTAAATGTGTCTGTGGGGAAGTGAATGAACCCCCGTTCTGAGGAAAGACCTCGCGCTAACCCCCTTCTCGCTTCCTCGGTTAAAAGCTCTGGGAGCCTCGTCCCTGTACCTGGGAGCTGCGTGCCTGGGCTCGGTGTCAGTAATTCGGTGCCTCCCTCCGCAGAGGGACGCCGAAGCCGTGGCACTGTGCATACACAGCGCTTCCAGGCACCTGGGTCTGCCTTGGCTTTGCAGAGGGGCTCTGGCATTGCAGCGCCGTTGGGTGACATTAGCCAGAAACACCTGGAGGTGGCCACGGCGGCGTCCTGGGAAGGAGCAGTGGGGAGAAGGCGCCTGACAGGGCTCCCGAGCATTGTGCGACCCTCTAGGGTGAGTGCACGTCCCAGGAGGAGATCCACTGGGCCGTGCGGTGTCAGAATGAGCCATTAGCCTTTGCTGGCTCTGCTGGTGGCTAGCAGCCGGTAAACGATCTTGGTGGTGCCAGTGCTGGGAGATGCACCACAGAGGAGGAGCTGCCCCCAAGGGGAAGGCAGAGATCGTCAGACCCTCTCTCTCCGGTGCTACCTCTGTGTCGCAGGAGAAAACCAGAGCTGAAACACCAACACCTTCTTCTTTGTTGGCTTTCTGAAGGCTCTGCAGGGTGCTGCATGAGAGAGGGTGCTGCCCGGCTGCCGGCCGCTGCCGCAGCGCTGCTCGGCGTTGCGTTGCAGTGAGATCTTGCTACCCGGGGAGCCAGCACAGTCTGGTTTGGCTGAAGGAAACCCAGGGTGGAAACAACACATCCAGCGCAGATGACAGATGTGGCGAGGCACTGCGAAGCTGTAGGGAGCTGGGGATGAAGGGGATAAAGTGACAGGGACTGCTCTCGCGCTCAGGGGGTGGTGAGCCGGAGGGGGGGGCAGGCAGCCATGGGGGGAGAGGAGAGGGGACCGCTGGGCTGGGTGGCTGCAAAGCTGTTGGCAGCGTCAGCTCGGTGACTGTTCACATGGCATTTTTCTGACTTTGGGTGCCAAGCCCCGTGGAGGGAGATGGCTCCCTGTACTTCATCTGTGCTGCTCCTTCACCCCACTACCACCCCTGCCCTGCTGTGGATGCCAGTCCTGCCCAGCATCCTACCGCTGCCCTCTGCCTCCCTCCCACCCTCCCTGGTCATCTCATCCCCTGCCTGCAGCTCTGTTTCTTGGGGAAAACAGGCGACATCTCTGCAATGTGTTTCTTTCCCTTCTCCTCCACCCTGGCCCCATGCACCTGGCTGTCTCAGCCCCCGGGAACGTCCCCTGCATCGGCGCCC
>NW_010512078.1:0-9034 GCF_000687285.1 Phaethon lepturus
CCGGGGAGGAGCGCGGAGGTCCTGCCGGGGGGTGCCTCGGTGGGAAGAGGACCGCGCTCCTCCCGCGAAGGTGGGCCCGCCGAGGAGCCATCTTCTCAGGTATCTGCGGTATTTGCAAGAGGTGCAGTTGCTTAGAAAGCTGTATTTGTGCTAACGGTCGGGTGAATTTCCAGTAAATAAAGAGAAATTTAGTTTTCGGACTACGTACTGCAAAATCATGCTGGCTTCCGGCAACGTATTGGCATCGGAAATACTGGAGTTTAACAGTTGGCATGCACTTAACGTTAGTTGGTTATGACAATGTAATGTAAATGTTTGTGTTCTTAAAATACCTGGAATCCCTTCTTCCTTACTCCTTACATAGCCACGGTTCTCTGAGCTCAGAAGCATTGCGTAATAATGTAGAAATATTTTTTTGTAAATTCTAAATGTTGCTGTTTCGATTGGCAGTGTATGTGTTTGAGGGAAAAGAATTTTAAATTGATGTGAATTTGAAGAGTTAAAGTAAAAAAGCCTTTAAAGTTAAAGGAACATCTTTAAAGAGAAGCTAATTATGCCATTGTAATGACCGATATTAAAACTGGCAGTTTGTCAAATTAATCATAATAGCATAAGCTTTTTGGTAGATGGGTAATATTTTCCTCGGTGACTTGTAACAATATATTTAGCGCTCAGTTAATCAAAATCTAAAAGTTTGTAGAATTCATCTAAGGCAATCAAAATTCTGCCTCCCGTTTCCAGGCACCTTTGTAGAGCTGGTACTGAGGCAGCACATCCTCCTGCAATGTTACATGTTTGTCCCTTAACACCGGACTGAGCTTGTGTTGTCACCATGCGTTAGGGATGTGACTGTGGTTTGGACGGGAATTTGCCTGAAACCCATGCTGATGCTAAGCTTGCTCAATTTTGCGTGTTAAAAAGACAGATTTTTGCAAGTGAATTTGGGATCTGAAAATCAGACTCTGTTAAAAAGGTTTTTTTGCCTCTTGGATAAATCATGAGGGGTCAGGAGGTGGAACTATGTCACACTTACTATTTTAACTCGATCAGAGAAAGGAGGGGAAGCTTTTCTCTTAGGAAGAGTTTGTTGTGCATCCAGATGTCAATTTTTTTAAACTCCGCTTACTTACCAGATCTGTGCAGAAATCCTGGTTTCTTGAACAACAGAGACTATCTCAGCGCTCACTAAGTGCCTTTCGGACAGCGCACAGCTCCAGAAGCTCTCTCTGTAGCTTTTGTTGCAGGCTGCGTTCTTGACACCTGTGGAAGTGGCATTTGAAACTTTGCTTCCTCGGTGGGGCCCAGCTTCTTGTGCTTAACTTGATGCCAGTTCTTGCTTAAGGAGTTTCACATCTAAAGGTTTCATTGTGTTGACGCTGCTTTGCAGAGCGTGGAGCTGGAAACACCTTCCAGGTGCCTGCAGTTATTAACCATGGATGCTTTGTAGCCAAATAGTGTTTTGTGCGAGGGTGGTGTTGCCATCTGCTGAGTTGTGTATGGCTGAACTGTTGCAGGGCGGTTTGGTGGAAATCGCAGTGTTTCACAGCGACGAAGTGCACAGGATGTGTTTGGCGGTAGCAGTCCCTTGGGATCACTGTGAATGGAAATAAATTCTGGCCGCCTTAGGACACTTGTGTAGTTTCTCTCTGGTTCAGTTCCGCTCTCAGTAGCAGGCCTGTGGTAGTTGCTGTCCTTTCAGGCACCATGTGCTGCAGACCTGCTGTAACCAGCTGGATGTCTGCGGTATCTTGACAGGATAAGTGGAAAGCTGTGGTGTCGTTTAAAAAAACAAATCTACCACATACTCCATATTCCAGAGAGGAATTTAAAGGAAGATGTTCCATTTTCATTGAGGGCATTGATAGAAAATTGCAAAGCCCCCGAAGACCTGTGACGTTACCAGGATGCTCTGATTCTGTGGCAGCCTAAGCTAGCTCATTCTTTAAAACAAACACCACACCCCTCCCTGTGCCCCAACCCTCCCACGTTTTTAATATTTTGAGATCAACTCCTTATATTTGTGTTTAGAATGTACCAAGGTTGTAGTTTCTGTTCACTTCCCCTCAAATGTGGAGGCTATTTATCCGTTCAAGACTGAAATCTCAGATTATCCTGTAGCCATGTGTCTCCAGGTTACTGTGACATTCCTGATGAACTGAGAATAGGCTGGGACAGCATGAAGGATTTGCAGGTTTCCTAATAACTTTGTCAAAATTTATTTTACTTTTTAGACCACAATGAATGTGGAACACGAAATTAGCCTTTTAGTTGAGGAGATTCAGCGGTTGGGAACCAAAAGTAAGTATTGGAAGATCTCTGACCAAACAGATGTAGTCATGTTATATCAACCTATAAATGTCACAAATTTAATTAAGCAGGCTCAGGTAACCTGAAAACTTGTATATACACTTAATGTTGGACTGTGTGGTACTCCCTATGTCCCATCCTTTAAAGTAGTCCTGTTAGGAAGTTAAACGTTTAAGCCTCTGCAAGCAGAGAGGATGTAGGCCTGAAATCCTGCTCCCACTAACATCAACTGCAAAATTACCCTTTTCTTTAGACTTCCAATACTCGCTATAGCCGTCAAGGAAGGGTACACCTTTTCCTTCCACTCCTTCCTTGGTAACTTTTGAACTTCAGAATTCATACACTTCAGTTCTGTTCATCATAGTATTCTTTGGAAGGAATTGATCTGTATGCATAAAACTAAACCAGGAGCTTAGGCGTAGTCCCAACCTTCCTTAAACTTCCTTAGAAGGTAGCCTTTTCTCTGAAGATTGCTTTTCATTGTTAAAACTCCTCTTTCTTTACAAATATTTAATGCAATTTGTGGTTATGTTACGTGCTCATATATTTCAGTTCTGATGCAGTTTGGTTCAGTTCCACTTGTCTTTCAAAGCCTAAATGGATATGTACATATTGCATTTTGTATGACTGCATCTGCCTTTTAGTAATAGCCTAGCTAACCTTAACACATATTTTAAAATTCTTGCTTTGTGTGAGAAATGAATTCACATTGCACCTTTTTCAATGTGAAACGTAAATATTAATAAATGAAAAAATTATTTGAAAAGAAATACTTGAACATTTTAATTATTTAAAACTAATTTCCTCCTTATGATTTGAAGAGGTTCAGTAGCCTGTGCTGGTCAAAGGTTTCAGAAAGTCATCAGGAAAAATAAGCATAGCAGATATGTGATCCTTGATATGAGTCTCTGGAAAAAAAGGAAAGTCATACGAGGCAGGAGTTTTGCCTACTAGGTATCAACAGCATTCATAATATGTTCCCCAAAAAATTGGGAAACACCATGGGGTTTACTTTCAGTGTTCTGAGTGCGTGTCACTGTTTCTCCAGTAATATCCTAACTGAAAAAAAGAATCTGCATGTGTTTTCATGTTATATCTTTGATTTAGATGCTGATGGACAAGTGAGCGTGAAATTTGGTGTGCTCTTTGCTGATGAAAAGTGTGCCAACCTCTTTGAAGCCCTAGTGGGAACTCTTAAGGCTGCAAAACGACGGAAGATCGTCGCTTATCAAGGGGAGCTACTTTTGCAAGGTGTTCATGACAACGTTGATATCATGCTACTGCAGGACTGATGCAGTGTTTCAGCTATGCATTAATCAAATTGTTTGAGACAGTGACTTGCAGCATTCTCTGAATAAGGCTGATCATTCTAAGTGTTTTGATGTATTTTCTATACCTTTATAGTCAAAAGGAAACTGTCCGATTTTGGAAAACATTCCCTTTTGTAATTTTTCCTAAAATGGTACTGTATATGAGTAAGGTAAAAGATGCCAGATCTCTTGCTCTTTCTTGCGTTTCTTTCTCCCCCCACCCCCCCCCCCAAAAAAAATCTCAGGTAATACTCTCAAATGTCTGGTGGTTATTTTCAACATATGAAGAAGGGGACTGGTAATTTAATGTTTACGAATAAAAATGTGCCATGAAAGTATAAAATAAAAGCACATACTTGATGCAGTTGTTATTGCCGTTGTTTCTCTTTTTGTTTGCAATCTGAAATGAAAGCAGACTGAATTGCTGTAAGGAACATAGTTGAGTAACTGTACAGAAAACATGACGGTGAGATAGAGATAATTCTGCAGCATGATTCAGTTGAAGAATGACCATCCTGTGGAGTGACCAGATTGTGCACAAAAAGGCACAAATGATAGATGTACCTCATTCATCTCTGGCAGTGTAATATGCTTTCATTTGTTTTGTCCTTTAAGCTTTTGAAGGAAGTGGGTGAGGAGCTCCTTGAATGCTTTCATGCAGTGTAACCAGAGATGGTACAAGCAGCTTCAGGTTGTGATTATTTCCCTCACAGAAATCATACTTTCTCTCAATCACTCCAGACAGAAAGTGGGAGGGCAGGAAAAAAAGCCCTGATTGTTTTCTAGCTTACTGCTAATTCTTCTTAGCAGGCAAAAATGCTCCCTGCGGTAGAGAAAGAGTTGCTGCATGGGGAAAGCAGCAGTGGGTAAGCAAACCGCTTACTGCGCTGTGCTTCTGGGCCGCAGCTGCAGCCCTTAAAGTTGCAGGATGGGTGAATTTCCTTTTACTCACAGCCTTTTACAAGTGCAAAATGCTTGAAAAGTGTCTCCTTATTTCCAGATACAGGAAATGCATGCACAGCTACGGAATCTCCGCGAAGCTGTGTAATTCTAGCAGCTGCCCCTTTCGTCTCTCTTTGCTCTGCCTCGTGCAGCAGGAAAACAACTTAAATCCTGTGTACACACAGATCCCGGCTGGCTCTGCCTGTGCTGGCTCCAGAATCTGGAGAGCAGGGAAGTGATAGCAGAGAAAGTTGAGCTGCCTGGGTCCAAGCCAGCTGGAGCGGAGGAGCAGTGCAGGAGCCTGGCACAGCTTACTGGCTCTGGTGCCCTGCCACTCGAATGCCGCTATTCTGCTTCCAGAGCTGACAGGTACCTGTACCCCTGCACCCCACCGGTGGAAAGAAGGAATACTGAGCCCCAGGCCTTCTGCATTAGGGGTGCGACCAGGCAGCGCTCTGTTACCAGACACCACAGCTGTTTTTTTCCTCTGCCTCTATTTTGCTGACAGCCCAAGTCATTGGGTTCACAGGATAGCCTGAGCGTGCTGGCAGGTACCGAGCGCTTTGTGGTTGTTGGAGGTGCCGGTTTTGGTACGGGAGGGCATCAGCCTGTCCCAGCCAGGATATGGTTTTCTATGTGTGTTCACAATAGCTCTTTAAGGCATTGAAGGGGTCTCCAATCTTGAAAGCCTAGGTACCAGTAAATTTAAGGCTCGGTGCTGGGTGGGAGCTGAGACAGGACTATGAAGAGGCCTTTATATCTCTCTCATTTTGGATTTATCCTCTTAACAATGTTAATAAATGTATTCAGGGCTTCAGGGAACACTGTGTAGCGAGAGGCAGAGAAACTTTGCACTAAACCAAATCTGTAACAACCAGAGGAGAGTGTGACTGTGTACCACTGCCCAGGGGAGTTGAGTTTTATTTTCCTTCTGTTTCTGAGAGCAGAGGAGGAACAATATGAGCAAGGATGTATGTCCAAGAATTTGATCTCCAAGAACTTGATCTCAGTGCAACGCTTAATGTGTCTACTGGCCCCAGAATTGTGTTAGGCTTCTTCAGGTTACATACAAGCACTGATTTCTAAATATTTTTTTCAGAGAAAATCAAATACTAATGTTGTTTCACATGTGTGGGACCACGCCTCTGTGAAGGAAGTAATTACCACAACAAATGGCCTGCACACAAGATGTAGTTCCTGGAGCACTTGACACAATAATAGAAAAACTAACTATGGGGAAGGCATTACCTATTTTTGTAAATAGTAGGGCAGTCAGCAGTGCCCTGTGATGTGTTCGTGACCTTACCCACCATGGGTCTGAAGGAAGTTTGTAGGTCAGCCAGGAGCACCAATGACTCCAAAATAGCAAGTCATTCTCCTGACTAATGGGAAGTAGGAAGATACAGAAATCTTTGACAGCAGCCTGAGTTGTCAGTAGGGTGGTTACCTGACTATGATAATGCTGGGAAATTAGTGAAAGAGTAGCTTAGCTCATTCAGTTTCCATCTACATAAGATCCAAGAGCATGGTGGAACCTTGAAGAGACGTTAGATGAGCTCCAGGCAAATCTAGCTGGTACGGTTTAAGATGTTACCACTGTATGCCTTCAGCAGGGACTGTTAGAGAAACTGATGGAGTGGAGTGTATGCAGTCACCTCGGCCGGTTCCATGCAAAATCCAGTGGCTGGAGATAAATATGCTTTTCAAAGTGGTTTTGACTAAGCCGTGAAGGTGCTGAGGCACAGGTTTGTGTAACCTCTGGCAGGAGTTTGCCACATCTTTAACTTCACAGCTGTTTCTCTTGTGAGCATAGGTTTTTGGTGGGAACTTGAGCAAAAGAAGGGTTGAAACGTATGCGATAGTATCTTTTCCATGCCTCTCTCATGTTGGAATGAATTTTGAAAATGCATGTTGTGTTTTGCTTGTTTCTTATCTCCCCTCCAAAGCTTTGCTGGAGATGTTCTTTCCACTTGAAGGGATTTCTCTCAGTAACAGCAATCACTTTTGCCATTCATATCTATGCAAAGTTGGTTATCTTTACTTAGTTTCTTTATCACAAAAAAGCATTGAATGAAAGAACAAGAGTAAGAGGAATAGGAAGTTCTTAAACACTGAAAACTGATTATATTGCCACTGATACTTAGCAGTTTTACTTAAAAATGGTTAGATGTTTCAGAAATAGGCTGAGATTCTCTTCTACTGCAGCAGCCCAAAGTGACTATTAAGCATGTTCAAAAAAATGTGTAGATGTGGCACATCAGGATATGGTTTAGTGGGCTTGATGGTGTTGGGTTGATGGTTGGACCTGATGATCTTAAAAGTCTTTTCCAACCTTAATGATTCTGTGATTCTGTGATTCTGTGTTTAAACAGTTGCAGAGCCTTTGCTAAGATGATGCAGCATGAACCAGTGAATGCCACAGGACTGGCCTTATGGCTCCATATCAAAACACTAACCATTAACGGTATCTTTGTATTACCTCCACCTGGTATACAAGAACACTCCTAAAGGATTGGTCTACGACCTGCAGCCTAATTCATGTTCAGTATTGACTGAAATTCCTTTGTCTGGTAATTGTGTGATGGGAATCATGGTTTCAAGGACCTAAAAAACCCCCAAACAAACACCCCAACGTGCATTTCTTTTGGAAGCTGGCAAAGTCAATAATTTTGCAAAATTCGTGCTCTTGTTTATGTCCTTCTCAAGCAAATATGGGACATTTGCTCTGTAATGGATCTTTTTTCTGACGTGCAAGAAAAAAATTCATTCCAAAGTCAGACACAAAAGGTAGAACTAGATATGAACAAAGCAATTTGAAAGAAAATGAACCCCTAGACCAAAAAATATGTTTCAGTGTTCTGACAGCTATTTGGAACAGGTGATTTGGCTGGATTGAAGAATATGACTTTGATGACCCCGTGACATATTTGAGCCTGAATACCTGTCAGGACAAAAGTCAGTATGACATACTTTGTTTTGCGACCCAAAAGGTGATGATATATGTCAAAATACTCTGGTTACTTTTTCTGCTTCCCTACAGACCAGTCAATTTTTACTTTGGAAACTGTCCATTAAGCTTATGATAAGGACCCAAACTCTCCCCTTTGGTGCCTTTATTATGAACTGGAGAAAAAGACAAGGACAAAAGAACTGCTAAGCGCTCTCCAATACATGCAGACAGGATCCAAATCAAGACTGTTAATGTTACAGAGAATGCTAAGAAACAACAGTCTGCCTTTGCTCAAAGGCCCAGCACCTGTACAAATTTAGATCTCCTACGGATTTGATTTTCGAGGCAAGATGCCTTCAGCTTTTTGATCTGAAATGGCATTCTCAAAGAAAATCAATAGCAGGTTGAAGAGTTGCTCCAGTGCAATGATTTCAAGGAATCTGTATTGTCAATATTTCCAGGTACTCCTTTTTTTTTTTAGGAAAAAAAAAAGTTTATTGGATTGATAAAGGATAAGTACTTGACAGTGTTTCTAGAAAGCCAGTGTATTTAAGATCTAGTTACATAAACTGCTTAATGCGAAGTTGTTCTGCGTTTTCCTGAGGGTGGCAGCTCAGTTTAGTTCTGCCACTCTGAGTACAGCTTTGGCCGCAGATGCGCTGGAGATGCATGTTTAAGCAGCTGAAGCTGGCCTCCTGGCAGGTGTTTTGAATAACGCACCAGAAGCAGCGTTATCTTGCGGTGTAGCCTAGATGTCATTGTAAATTATGCTTATCTCCGCCAGAGCACCTGAGCGACTCGGGGAGGTTAAATACCAGGCTGGTACCTGGGGAGGAAGTAGTGCGATCTACAGACACGCTCCAGAGTCTTGTCAGATCAGATCCAGATCAAACGTCCTTTTAGAGGAATGCTTGGAGTCAGACCTGGGCATTTTCCAGTGCAGCGTTTTCACAAATATAGCAGCATTATGTCCATGACCTTGCTCCTTTTTGGAACTTATTCCTGCACAACCACTGCAAGCTGAGTGACACTAAGAGTCTTATGGCCACCTTGCCATCCTTAAAGCTGTTCTCCACAGAGGACAATAGTATGTACCATGTATTTCTATATGCATGTTATGCATGTGTATTGGTATGACATGTACTCAAAACCTGCCTATTTTTTCCCAGTGGGGAAACACGCGGTAAATGACAATTATGTTTGAATGGGAATATAGTGAGCTGCATTTCATGGTCTTTGCTAAGTCTGATAAATGCCACAGAAGATCACGTTATAATAACTGAAAGTTTGTATCTTGCAGAATTAGGTCTTTTGTGAAGCTTTGGTGATAGAAGACATATTATTGCCAGGTCTTTATTAGTCTGGAGGCCTTGGTCTGTCTCTGTAGCTAATGTTCTAAAAAGCTTCCTTTATAAAGTTTTATTTTAGAGCACAGCATGATTTTCTTGGAAATCTGCTTTCAGTTTTCTTAAAAGAAAAAAGGACAAAGGCCACAGCAGTTGAAGACTCTCACCACTGTTCAGCA
>NW_010512078.1:9065-12792 GCF_000687285.1 Phaethon lepturus
TAGTTGACACAGAAATCAAGATCCAAAGATGGAAATAATTGCATTATTATGCCACCTTCGGTGGTATTCAAGTACCTAAGTTCAAGTACGTGATTCATAACGTCTGCAAGGTACTTGGGTCGCTCCAAGTCCACAAGCATCTAAGGTTTGACTGGAAAACTTTGCTGGGAACCTAAAATCATGCAAACCTTTATATACCCAGAGGTATTACCACCTTGCCTGTGCTGAACACCAAAGTGCCTGTCCCAGACTTGTGTCCACAGGGCATCGGCACACATTTGTGCCTAAACTCCCCCAGGATCCGTGCTGCGAAGCCTGGACACTGAGTAGTCCTCAGCCCTGTACAGAAATGTCTGGAATTTTCTTCTTAAGAGTCCACCTAGAGACCTTTCATCATCTTGGCAAATGGTTCTGGCTGGAAGGGGTTGGGAGCACCCGCAGCGGGTGAGCGTAGGTCGCTTCTAGGCCCTGTGTGCTTACCCCCTGCACGGCACGCGGCGCGCTGAAAAACACGTTAGCAGATGAAGAGAAATCACCGTGTAAAAACTGTGCCTTGGGCTCCTTGGGAAGTTGGTCTGTGCTCCCGTGTTAGCAACGCCGAGGTGGAACGGTTTGCTCGGAGCCAAGAGTGGGATTCCCTAACCTATGTCTTACTTTGCGTTGCGGGAAATGACGCAGGCTCTGTGTGCTTACATTTGTATTGTATCACACTTGGGCAAGCCCAGCCAGCTGGCCCGATAGTGCGGAACTGCCGTAGTGGGACTTCTCAGAATTGTTTTCTTCTCTATAAACACATTTGTCAGTGTATAGAGTCATAGAATATCTCAAGTTGGAAGGGACCCATAAGTTTGTAGCACACATCAGCTTGCTGTATCTATATGTCTCATATACCTTGCAGAGCGAGAAAAAGAGCTCCTGATCATGCTCAGGACCCCATTCATAGATGTGTGCCCCAGTAAGGGTCTTGCCAGCTTTGTTGAGATTACTGAACTCATCTCATCTTAAAAGTATAACAGTATGTGGCCCAGAAAATGAAGCGTTAAAAATACAGCAAAATTATAGTCCCGCTGTCATCACTAAGCTTAGGCCTGTACCCAACGTGATTCCCTTACATTTCCAAAACAGCCAAAGACAACAGGCTTTGCATTTGGACGTAAAAGTCAAACCTTCCCCTCTGTGGTCTGCAGCCCGAGCGCTGGCAGGATGCGGCGGCGGGTGACAGCCGGGGAGAAACGCGCCCTGGGCTTCTGCAGAAAGGAAAACAAAACCAGTTCACTTCAGCAGAAGCAAGAGTAAGTAAATGGTATAAACAGTGCAAAGTAAATGATACTGCAAATTTTTGTTTTATTGCAATCCGGACTGCTCGTGATCATGCAAGCACATATTTTAAATTGTTGCATTCATAATCTTGATTTTAAACAAAAAAAGAAACGTCATTGAAACTGCCTAGAAAAATCCTGACTCGAGCTGTACCTTGCAAGTTGCATGTGTTGCTGTCAAGTCTTACGACACTCTCCTTTAAGTTTAAGAAACAAAATTAGGCATCTTTGCATTATTAGTTACAGATGGTGGCAATAATCTTGGCCAGTTAATGATGTCTTGAGGGTAAAATGTAGACAGTTGGCATGTTATCTATTTATAATAATTTTCAAAATGGCAGTGCCATCCCTTCACTCCCACTCTACCTCTCCCACACACACTCAGCATTTTATGAGTCAGGCTGCAAAAATATCGAGAGGCTGATGTAAAGATGAGGTTTTGGAAAGATCTTTTGTAAAGAATGCTTGAGGTGCTTTTTCTTTGCCTTCCTTTTTTCTGGCTGTGAATGGGTCATATTTCCAAGCCACTGTCTCAAGTACAAGAGTAAGGTTTTTATTAAATCTAAAATCTAAGGGTATTCTATGCTTAAGGTGTGGCCACAAGAGAAAAACATTTTTTGCACCAAATTTCTAAGAATTTTTCTGCATTTCATAGGACCTTTATTTCTGCAAATGTTTAGGAGTTGATGGGGCAGTTCATGGGCGACCAAGCCATGTATATGGCTGTGGCTATAGAAGCAAGGGGGCAATCAGTGTGAAAATCACAGGTCTCATCACTGCACTCACTATTTATGCACATTCCCGTCACCAGCACAGGTGGTTTGTGAGCCATCCAGGTATAACCTCATGATCTTGTGCCTCCATGACTGTAGCAGTTAGTGACGCCATACCATTGACCAGATGGTACCAAGGCCACAGCTTTGGACATACAGTCATATTCTAGATAGGTTTGTCTCATGAGAGAGGTTTTTATTACCATTTTAACCCATTAACATTACTGTTTACAAAAATAGACCTGGCATGAGGTGTGTTTCAGGTTTAAAGGTTCCCTGGGGTCGTACAGGTGTGAAGGCTGCTGGGCGACCTGGTCCCCCGGCTGCGGGTAGGCAGCCGTCCTGGGGGAGAAGCCCAGGCTGAAACTCCTGAGTGAGCCTGAGGACCCGCTGGGTGCTCAGCCCGGTCCTGCCAAGGGTTGCAAGATGGGGCTCCACTCTGGGGACACTGCCGTCTCTGCCTGGGAAACACCCACCCAAAATAGCTCCTCCTCGCTCAGCGGTCCGCAGTACAAGGGGTGGGTGTGCTGCCTCCGCCTCCCACCGTGCTGAGATGTGGCTTTTGGGGTGACTACCCTGAAGGGTGACTGTCTCTGCACTCGTTGGAGAAAGTACAGTGTGAGATTGTGTCTCTATAACAGCAGCAGTCCATTTCACAGGTCTCTCTTGGTTTAATTTATACCTCTAGGGTAAACATTTACATTAAACAGTGTTACATCCCTCCTTGCTCTCTTCCATTCCCTAAAGCCCAAGCAGCATAACCCTACATGTTGTACGGCAAAGTATCTCCATCTTTGCATAAGTCAAAATAACCTTTTGAGAGGTCTTAGCCCATAAATCCTAGAAAAGGCTCTTTTAAAGGCATCTGATCCCAGATGCTACCTGTGGCTTTCCAGGTAGCACCGGGGCTTTTTGGTGGAAACTTTCCAGAGTAAGTATCGTTTCTGTGAATTTGTCCACACAAGTTATGCACCACTAACCTAGTCCTGACTGGAACATCTGCTTTACCAATGTAATGGTGCAAACGACAGTATCATCTAAACTTGCATTTAGTAGCTTTCCAGATAATTTTTTCTTGTCAGAGTTTGTTTCCTACCAATACAGTAAAAAGTTTTTTAAAAAATACGTGTAAGACGATGGTTTGCACCAGGGGTGATGGTGATGGTGAGGTGAGAGAGAGAGAGAGAGATGGAGAGAAAAAGATGGTGCAGGGCTCTTTCTGGATCTCAGTAAGAAAGGCCCAACAACAAACACATTAATAAAATAGCCATTTTGATAAGATAGAATAGGGAGAGGAACATAGATAGTGAGAAATTCTTCTGTCCCTTCAGACACTGGGCATCCCGCCTTTGCGCAGCATCGGACAGGCCCCAGATGGGTTTTCCCGTGGCAGATCCCTCCGAGGAGAGGTTCCTCCTTTTCAGTCCTTCAAGTTATTTAACGGTTTCCTTACAAGAACAAACCCTCCATTCCGAAGGGGCTTGCAGAACTTCTCGCTGCGCTTTCAGGAAAAGGCAAGGCCAGGCGGGCGGCGCAGTCGCTGGCACCACGCGGGAGCAGCCCCCAGGCTCCTCTGTTAAGACGAGGCGGCCGAGTTTGTCCCGCGGCCCAGGGGCCTGTGCAGCACGGCGCCGG
>NW_010512079.1:0-1425 GCF_000687285.1 Phaethon lepturus
TTTTTTTTTTTTCCAATTTTTATTGCATTTGGTGATCACAACAACAACAGCAAAGGCAAATGGGACTGGGGGAAAAAAGTGATACAGAAGGCGCTGTTTGAAGCTTGTCGGTCTCTGATTGAAGTCTGGAAGATGGTCTGCAAAGAAGTCTTTTGGCAGCACAACTGTTACTCAAGGGGGTTTGTGGATTTTTTTTTTTTTTCCCGTGAGAGATCTTAAAGAACTGTTCTGATTTTTTTTTAATTTTTTCTTTTCCGAAAGGGACCATTGCAACTTTTTTTGGAGGGAGAAAACTGATGTCTTCTATGCATCCGATTCTTAACAAAGCTGCAGGGAGCTTGAAAAAATGCAGACTGTACAAACGCTTACAAATAACTGAACTGACTTAAGATCAGAGTTTACTTTTCAGATCAAATTGTTTATGGTTTTACAAATGTGATTTCTACTTGCCAACTTTTTTTTTTGTAACTTGTTCCCTTATACCTCCTTGATTGAATACCAGACAGCCTAGACCTCAGTACAAAAAGGTATTGAAACATTTTTGATACATAACAGACCTCAGTCTTTTTTAAAAATTAATATATTTTCAGGCGTATTTTTGTACAGTGAAAAGGGAACATTCTTGCTGTGTTTTTTCAGTAAGACTTTTCAGGCACTTCTTCCCTTTTATTTTCTTTTTTTTTCTCTGTTTTTAGCATGCAAGTTTGTTGGTACGTTACGTCCTGGTTTTAAAAGGATTAAAATTTTAAAAAAATAATCCTTGCATCTAAAGGCCTTGTGGTTTTAAAAAAAAAAAAAACAAACACTTTTTTTGTACAGCTATAGTTCAGATTTGTTCAATATTTGTAGGTAAAGATTTATTGAAAATGGTGATATAGACCTCAGAGCTGTTATCTTAGTTTAAAAGATTGTATATGTACTGTACTATAGTAGGACTTTATGTATCTCATACGCTGTGATATGTGGATGGGGCCCCAGATGGAAGGTATGAAACTGGATTCTCGATTTTAGCAAAAAAAAAAAAAAAGAAAAAGGCACATAGTTAAAAAAGTTTCTCATGTTGTGCAATATAATCTAAAGTACAGACCATCTGCATATTTTGTAGCAAATGATGGCAAAAGCAGACTTGTGCACTGTCAACATCATAGCCTGTTTTTTTTTTTTTTAAATGCTGAAAGTCTGTATCTTGACAATTTTAATAAATCAGCTGGAACTGATAGAAACTCGTATCGCTATTAGTGTCTGGAAGTAACGCTGGAGATGCCATGTTGTCACCCCTCGCCTGCGGAGGAGCGGTAGCTGTAGGCTGTTGTGCATGATTAGGGGGAAAGGAGAGCAAGGACTGCTGCTTTTCTTTTCCTTTTTTCACACCCGCCCGCCTTTTTCCCGCCCCTCGATGTTGCTCCGCGGGGCCCCGCTGGGTGC
>NW_010512080.1:0-4435 GCF_000687285.1 Phaethon lepturus
GGGCCCGGGCTCAACAGGCACCCCGTGAGGGGCAGGGTCCAGCCTTCCTCCCCTCTTACACCCACGGTCAGTCCTGTGCCACATGTGCTCCGGCATCCCACCACTGCCGCTGTTCTCATGTGCAGGCCTCTCGCCCCAGGCCTCCCCTGCCATCTCTGCAGCCCAGGTTCTTTTTCACACGCCTCCGAGCCCTCCCCACGCTCCTCATACAACTACTCATCCCTCGAGTCCAGCTTACAAAACGAGGCATATCCTGCTCTACCCTGTCCCCCCATGCCCAGACCCCTCTGAATGCTCCATACTCCCATCTCTGATAGCCCTTACACACACGGACTCTGCTGCACAAGAGGAGCACAACAGCCTCCTACCTCAGTTCTCTTCAGCTGTGGCTTCCCTCCAAACCCCTTGTCACCATCCAACAACCCTCCCCCAATACTCCCCGGTGCACTCAGCACGCAGTGTCCCTTGAAGCTCCCCAGCCTCCTTTCCTCACCAAGCAGACCCCCTCCTCTGCTCTTCATGAGCATCTTGCTTCCCACACGCCATGGTCTCTCCAGCTGTACACATACCAGGTCCAAAAGCCCCTTGGCTCTGTTGTTTTCTCCCCCTCCTTTCTCCCCTGACCCTATCACTCTCTTACCCACAGACATCAGCACTATGACCCCAGCCCCTAGAACTTGCCTCTGTGCCGCAGCGGTCTTGGGCTGGCTGGCTTCCCCTCTGGACACCTCGCCGGCACCCAAGGGGCACCAAGGAACCATCTCCATCAGCAGTTTCCTGGAGCTGTGGCCGAGAGCAAAGCTGGGGTGCACAGAGGTTGGGGAACACCCACCACCAGGAAGGGCAAGAACCGCCTTGCACTGTCCTGGATTAGAAGGAACAAATGCAAAGGAAGAACCACACCAGGGGCCTGCATGGGGCATGAGACTAGATCACCAGCCCTCAGCGCCAGGCTCACTTGCCGTAGGAAGAAGAGCCAGAGAGATCTTACAGGGAGCAGAGCCAAGCTCCTCAGGCTGGCAGGCAGGCGGGAGCTAAATAGCCTCATATATGAAAGAGTCCTGTAGGTGTTGCTAGCAATTATCTGGGCAGCACTGCTAGACTGGGTAAAGAATCTGACTTTAAAAAAAAAAAAATCAAGGGAAGGCATCAGGTAAGCAGAAGTCGTAAGAGGCGTGAAGCTCTCCCATGTTTCCACATCAGCTCTTGGAAGACTGTCACTTCCTCATGCTTGGAGCTCCATGGTAAGAGCCAGTGTACCTGGAAAGAAGAAACCAGGTCAGGAATGGAAAAAAAATTTAGTTTAAGCTGCTGTTTATTTTGTCAACCCTGACAGACCTAATCTTAAAAGTCTTTTTGCAAAACCTCCCTGCCCCAAAAGCTTGGCCCGTGTGAAAGAATTATAGTCTTCCACCACCAGTGGCAGGCCCAGGGGGCGGGCCCCCTCTCTTGCCCCCCTGCCAGCACAGTTGTGGCTGCACCCTGGAGCCTGTATCGTATGCATTCAACACCTTTGTTACCAAAAGGGCAGTTTTCTGAAGTGCCGAGCTCCCAAGAGAACACATGCTCGGGGTGCCACACACCCATGAGGTGGTAGTGGACAAAATCTCATGCTACAGCTCCCTTTTCTTTTAAAACAGGCCAAATGATTGAATAGAATCAACTGATAGATTAATTTAACTGCTCACAGAGGTCTTGTGAAGTATAACTCACTCCTAATCAATGTGGGTTAAGAACACAGAGCCAAAGAAATTAACAGTAGGGGATTGTGCTGAGCCCTCTAGGTCCACAAGGAAGAGTTTCTGAACAGCCTGTTGGCTTATGTCTACATTTAAAAATTGCAGCATTGACAGCATTGCTTCTCCTTACAGAGTAAACAGGCTCCTGGCTTTTTAGTGCATCTCAGAACAGCTCAAAGCAGAGGTGGATGTACTTGAGTTACATCAGTTAAACCTTTAAGCAACACAAAACTATTCTCTTTTTGTAAAATGCACACTATTAGTTAACTGAAGTTAGGGGTTTGATACAGAGAACACCAGGTGAATTCATCCATCCATCCGTGTTAGATGGGACTAGTATGGCCTGAGAAAAAAATTAAAATACTTACTGCTTACATTGCTCAGAAAGATGGATAGCAACAACTGCGCAGTCAAGGTTGCTCTTAAAGGCATTTGTAGTCTTCTAATCCAATATAAATCTTGACTGAAAGCAGTAGAAAGCATCAAGCCCACCCTATACTTACGCAATGCAATTAATGCTCCTTTAAAAAGTATACACATACCTGCCTATAAGGATGCTGCACCATGCCAGAACTCCATCTTGGAGAATATCAAGCATCCTGCTTTGTCTCCTTTTTGCTACTCTATGCTCAGTACCTGTAAAACCACCCCCCCACCCCCCGCCAAGGCCTGAAGGATACAGATATTTGGCCACAGAGCAACATTCTCCTCTTGGATCTTAACCCCTGGGTAAGAAAGCAGCTCACACCATGAAGTTGGCTACCATTGAGCAAAGGAGTAAGGAATGTGGAAAAAACAAAAGTGGAACTGTTACTTGGCACAAAGAATCAAGAGCCTCTGGCAAAACTGAGCCATTTACAGAACTACACATTAATCCTATTTTTTTAAGCCATCTTTACATTGTAAAAGGAAAAAAAATACTTCAGATGTTCATTTAAAATTACCAAGTCTTGCAGCTGCTTTATAAATGCTTTTACCGAGTTCTGTAGCTGCCCTTCCCTCTCTCTGCCACTTCTTACTCTCCAACATCAAGAGGGCATGATGCCATACCTAACAGCCAATATTTCCACTAATTCTCATCATGGCAAAGCGTAACAGGTCTCATAGGATTTAAGGTTCACCTTTGCAACATAATCCTGTACAAAACCAAACCTCACCCATTTTGGGATTCTAAGTTCAGAAGTTTTAATAAACTGTTCTCTACTTGTAAACAGTGAGGTCATGAGTTATCACTGAACATTTATACCAATTCAGTGGTGTGCTGATTTCCTACCTGACCATTATGCGCTTAAAATCTCTTGAGGAAAAAGTAGCGATGAGTTATTTAGCTTACCTGTTAAGCCCTGCTCAGGCATGTGCCACAACTGGAGACACACAATTTAAAGTCAAACAAAGCAAACAAGCCAATAACACCAGGATAGTTTTTATTTGCTCCCTGAATTAAATAATGGCAGATACAGAAAATTCAGATACCAACTATTTCCCCAACATTTACAAGACTGAGTTTGCAATGTCAGAAAACAAGCACATTTATGCACAATCCTGGCAACTGATAGTGTGAGTGCACAAGATCGCCCTGCCTGAACATGAATTTTTAAGAGGCAGTATCCCTGGTCTCCAGCATCCAACACTGTCCCCTCACTGACAATTGTGGCACCACATATCAGCCAAGTAAATATCCTGAGTGGGCAGCTCCAGTGCATTTCCCTCCGCATAGGATTTATTCCATGCTCCTCCTGAAGGGGCAGAGGCAAGGTCAGCACATACAACAAATAATCCACCTATGAACACAAGCTGACTCTCACTATGCCTTTTTTTCTCTGTTCTTTGAGAGCAGGAAAGAACATAGCACAGTGACACTTAAGAAAGCTGTTCTTAAAGGCCTTATTGCTGCCACACATCGTCTGTGCTGGCAACAAAGTGCCAGAGACACACTTGTTCCCTGCTGCATGCCAAGTTGCTCTGTGGCTCCTGAACTTTACAGTGGCTTTGCAGCACTTTCCCTGCTGTCTGAGGGAAGGGAAGTTTTAAAATAAATAAAAGGACATGAAGTAAGCAAGTTTGTGTAACTGTAATCATGTGGAAACACAAAGCACCTGCTGTTTAAGGAAATACCATTCGCTCCTTTTCACACTGGAGCAGAACTTAGGACCCTGCATCCTCCTTAAAGCAGCTGGTCTGGTCAGTGCCCCCAGAGCAAAACGTAAGTGTAGCTGGGGCAGCAGGAAGAGTCAGGCACCTCTGCTTCCTTTTTTGTAAAAAAGAAAAAAAAACCAAACAAACCCCAAAAACCAAAAAAACCAGACACTTCTAAAACATGTCTACTAAGCTGGGGACACACAAAAGACAGATCACATCTAAGATGTGGTGATCAATGTAGCATTTCACTGGCCAGTGCAGATTCACTATTAGCCAACCCCCGCAGGGGGAACTGAGCAAGTATTATCCTCTGTTCTACAGAAGAGGGAAACACATGGTTTTAGCAACTCTACTGTGCAATCTTGTGTTAGATCCTGGGATGGCAGATGGCAAGAAATTTCCCTTTTGTAAAGATCACACAAGTGCCTTCTAGGCTGCAAAATGCCTTGGGCATCCTCAGACAACTGTGTCTTCTCCAGGCACAGGAACTCCTGAGTCCCAGTCCTTCACTCCAGATCCTAATCCACACGCTCCTACTCACAACCTTGCCAGTGTCT
>NW_010512080.1:4466-8825 GCF_000687285.1 Phaethon lepturus
GCTCCAGAAGCAGCAATGACTCCAAATAACTTAGCTGTATGACCATTCTTCGACAACCCTGATTTATAAGGGCGTTGTATGCATTTGCATCTATTTGCTCCCTTTGTATCAGTAGCAAGGACCTCCCAAAAGATAGCTTATAGTATATCATATCCAGGCTCCAGAGGGATTCTAGGTATCACGACCTCCTGCTTTTCCCTTATGGTTTTTACACTGGGCTGCAACCATCCAACATAAGGTGCCACTGGGCAAGTGAGGGAGGGAGGGAAGTGGCAAAGTTGGGAACGCACAACTTAATTAATGATGGGATTGTCAGTCACTTCGATGTTAGGCCCCAGATCTACACACCATGCACTGGCATTGATCTTGCCTTGCCCACTCAGCCCAGAAAGGCAGTGAGAGTGCCTCTTCTCACGCTGAGCCACCATGTTAGTCTTGGTCGCCATCAGACGACTCTTCTTCTGCCTCCTCCAACCACTGGATAAACTTCTGGAGCTGCAGAGAGAATAAAATGTAATTGGGTAACAGATGACACCAAACAGATGCTGGGAACACTCAACAACTACACTGTGTCACAGCGAGCACCACTATCATGCACAAGAAGGAGAAAGACTGTTTCTAGGAGACATGGAAACAGAGGCAGATAGAGGGAGAAACAGACAAAAGTTTAGATAAAAAACAACTGGGATGCCATGGACAAACCCAGACTGATTAGATTCCTGAGGGAGATTCCTCCAGTCAGACAATCCCCACAACACTCAACAAAAAGACAAAAGTTGGGAGTTTTCCAGAGCTTGAGGGAGAAGAGATGACAACTGCACCTCAGCTAAGACATGTTAGGAAAAATCTGCTGGGTAAAATCTACTCCCTGAGAAACTGCTATGAAGGTGGCAGCTCCTTTTAACTGGGCTCAAATAAGCAGCTGAAAGCACTGCTGACCTATACTAATAGCTGACTTTGCAAAGGTTTTAAACAAAGCTGGAGTTCTTCAGAGATGGTTTTTTTCCCCTGCTCCTCTTCCAGATCCAGGGAGGAGGACTGGAACAGGGCTCAGCCAAACTGCAGCACAAAGTTCTGCCTGATGGAGGGGGGTGAAAGTTTATATGCTCCTTGCAACACAAGCCAAATGAAACCACTCAGTACAGCAAACGCTTAGAAATATATGCGAAGGGACTGGTGAGCCAGGAATGAAAGCTTCAAAGGAATTGCATGGGGCCAGCACACAGGGCATTGGCCTAAAGCCCATTTCAAATGGGTGTTGGCTTAGAGAAGCCGTGCTGCTACTTCAGAAAGTGCTGGCTTCGTGCTACAGAGCGCCCACTAAAAACAATCTCCCTCTCCTACTACCTTCATTCCTCATCCGAACAGGATGATTATGACAGAATGCTTAGAAATGTCAGTTCTGGAGGACAAAGTTGTGTTGCTTAGTGTTCAATGCACTGGTGCATTACTGGCCTACCATATAATGGCAGCTGCTCCACAGAAGGCAACAGTGGCACCGAACACCACTCGAAGTTTCTTTTAGCAGCTGTTGACTCTCTCTCTCCCCCCACCCCCTGCCTTTAAACACCTTTGGAACTTACCCGCTGGTTTTTACGAAGCTGCTTTCCCTTGTCAGACGTGTCCCGCAAAGAGAACCAGTTGAGAATTACATCTTCTTCCAGAATTTCCAGCTGGTAAAATGTCATCAACACCTGCATTGATTAGAAAAGAGAAACAGGGCTCTCCATAAACTCTTTTGGGGCTAGCTCATGTCCAAGCACAAAGTTTGCACATAATCTGTGTCTCCCAGCTCCATCTTCAACAGAAGACACTCAGTCTGCTTCATTTTGCTTTTATTGTTAAAAATAACTATGCTTCTCCTACCAAGCCTTATGCTCCGGGCAGTTAGATGCTATGACACATAATGAGTCAAAGTTCAAGCCCCATCAGCTTCAGCTCCGTGGATGCAGGGTATGACTGAGAGCTGTGGGCAACAAAGGGCCACAGAGGATGTCAGTTCAAGACGTTACTTAAGTTCTCTTTTTAAAGCATCCCAAAACCCATCCCCAAAGCAGATCTAACAAGCAACTCTTACGCAGGCCCACATACGCACAACAGTGACATGTGCAGAGAAGAGCATCAATCTACCCAGCTCTGCCCCAGGCTCCCTCACCCTGCCAGTTCTCTCTTAAAAGTGCCTTATGGCAGGTGTCAAAGCAATTGGTCATTCATCAGCTCAAACTCCTGCCCAGTACAGTGAGTGTCAGAGGCAATCATGCTTTCTCAGGGTATCTTTGTGCTCAGGCAGAGCAAGCACTTTGCAGTCAGTCTGCTTGCGGCGGAGCACTGACAAAGCTGGCTGCCAGCTCCAAATATAAAGTGTCACTTCAATTCCCAGCCTCCAGGGAAACCCAGGCCCCTAGAACAATGGACACATGCCAAACAATTGCTGTAATTCAAGGACACTTTGGCTCACCAAACTGAAGGTTTTTGGCTCCAGTCCTATGTGCTTCGCCATTAGTCAGAAGCACTGGTAGCAGAAGTTAGGATTACTCTTTCTTGAGGAACCAAGAGTTAGAACCAAGAACCAAGCAGGCTCTAGGAGAGCTCTTCCAAAAGAGACAAGGGCTTTCTGAGACACTGCTAAAGGAAAGACTTGTGATCCAAGTCAAATGCTGTCAGTGTTACAGGGCAGAAAGAACACAGGGACAAAATATTTGAGAAGGAGGGTGAGGAGGAATATACTGAAAACTCTCGTAAGTGGGGAGATAAGTAATAAGCCACATGTCAGCTCCCCTTTATTCCCAGGTTTATAACTAGCTCAGCCTAAATAAGAAATCCCATCCTTATTCCCAGCTTTGCTTGTTTTGCACTCTAAAGTAGGATAAAACATTTGGCAGTTAGATCCCAGGGACTGTGGAGACACAAATGAAGTAAAGCTTGTCGTAAAGCAAGCCTCTGGCCTCACCTCTTCCAGCGTCACACAACAAGGGCATCTAGGTTAGAAGCTGCAAAACAATACCTCCCTTCAGGCTGCATGCTGGTAATTAATACTCACTCTCAGCTGTGCTCCCTCAGAGGCACAGGCAAACATAGAACTTTTTTTTTAAAGCAATTGTTATAAACGGATTTTCTATACACCCTTTCCACTGAGACCCAAAAATTCTCTCCTCGAAAGCAGACAAGCCGATGATGCAAACAGGATGCATTTCACCATGAATCTAGCAAAAACAGGTCCTCAGAGTTGTGAGCAGATACTCACTTTAGCTATCGATGTGCAGAGACTGTCATGTTCCAGGAAGAATTCCTCAATGGCAAATAAGGCATTCAAGTGATCTGACGCCCGTTTTATGTAGTTCTTAAACAACGGGGTCCAGTTCTTCAACAGCTGCAGGGGAGAAAACACAGAAGAGTTCCTGAGCTATGAGATGGATATGTGCACTCAGCCCTGTTTCTCAGCTGTGTTGCTCTAAGAAACTGACCCAGGGAAGCATTTTAAGAAACCATTCAGCTAATCACTTCATATACTTGCCCCATTCTGTCCATGAAACAGATGCTATTAAGTCTCACATGTGCATATAGGACCTGATTTTACTAAGCAGCATTGGCGATACCCATCAGCTTTCTTGGTTTTGCCTCTCTGAATGGAATACTTAGATTAACACAATAAATGTGTTTAATGGAGTCTGGTATGCAAAGAAAATCACTTCACAGCAGACCGATAAGGAGAGGTACAAACATGCCACTCAAACCTTCCCACCCACAGAGCAGCTGACATTTCAGTGGAACTTTCCTTCAAAGCAGAAAAACAAATAAGAAAAAAGTGCCAGGATAATTACCAGCTGAGTAGAAATGGACAGTGCAAAGTGGCCACCCCTAAACCAGGAACATAGTGGAGCAACCCCTAAGTGCAAGTCATACATTTGCTGTGTGCCTACAGGCTTGTTTTGATCCTGCAGTCTGCTGCAGGGAATGGGTGGGAAGGATAAAGGGCAAGGAGTTGTTGCACTATTAGCTGATCTCAGTTCTATCCTCCAAGGCTTATTTTTTATGAAGTCTTTAGTTTAATGATTTTGGTGCTGCCTCTTCAAACAGTATTTCTGCCTAAGTCTCTTTCACTTGTTGTACATAACTGGAAAGCAACCAACAGGGAAAGCTCTGCAAAGGAGCACAGACTGACCTGAATCTGGGACAGGAGGTAATAAAGATACTTAGATCCCTGTCCACAACAATTTTACAAGGTATCAGAACTAGGATAACATACAAAAATTCCTCATTGGTCACACCATAGCCAGACCATCCTACAAAAACATTGTAGGAAATGAAATAAAGAATCCCACATCTTTTTAAATGGATTAATTCAACAGCAGGCATTCC
>NW_010512080.1:8871-11362 GCF_000687285.1 Phaethon lepturus
ATTCCTGCAACTACATCCCTGGCATGCCTGTACAGATACACTGTTTTACTGTGCCTTCAACAGTGTCTCCTTACAGAACATATCTGGTCTGTTTTGAAGGGAAACAGGTAATTCACAGGGGTTTGGGGTGTGATGAAGAAGCTCTGAGTCACGTACATTCAGGGTTAATCAGCACTACTCTGTCCAGGACGATTGTTAATGGGCAGTATCCCTGCCAGAGGGAGAGCTCCAAGGTCACACAGCAGAGCTAGAACCCAGGCTAGCGTGGACTACCAAAGGTAGCCTGTACTACGGAATAGTGCTCAACTACTCCCTAGTACTACACTCCATCACCTCTTCAGACGCATTTGCTATGCAACCATGCTGGAATTTGCATGCCTCAAGCAGAAACAAAGAAGAGGATTAGTACAAAGAAGAGGATTAGTACAAACAAACTGATTTGTATAGTAGTAGTACATCGACTGGCTCAAGGAACAACAGTAACAGCACAGAATGATCCTAATTATCATGGTATCACAACAAAAAACTGACGGTTGCATGACATATTTCCAGAAAGTATTTTAGCCTTTAGCAAAATGCTTAATCCTAAACACTCTTCCCTCCCCTACAAACATCTCCTGCATTTTTTTTATCCTTTGGAATTCTTCACCTCAAATGTAGTAAATAAAACTACTAGGCAAGTTCCTTCCAGGCTAAGAAATATGTTGTAAAACCTTTCTGTTAACACTTTTAAATCATAAGCGGGCACAATTCTAACCAGAAGCTATTGAGTTTCTGAAAGCAAGTTACCTATAAAGAAAGCAGAGCTATAAACACTCACAAGCCCAGGACTCAATCCAGTATGCCTATTGCTGTGAAAGGTAAAAAAGAAAAACTATACCATTTCAGGTCGAGAACATGCACTGTACTGTAACTGGTGCTGCTGGGGAAAGTAGGGGTCAGCATCACAGAGCCCCTAGCAAAAACATGCCTATTAGCCTATGTAACCAGAGAGGCTGTTTTGGGAGTTTCATGGAAATCTAAACTGGGGAATTAGAAGCTTGCAATTATTTTAGATTGAATAAAAGACTGAAAAATGTGAAAAGATACCTGACAGAGTCCTATGGACAATATCTTAACTTTACAGGCTTTGACTCTACCTGGGTAACTCCTCAAAACAATCTAGTCTGGAGAAAGCAATCAAATTCCTCTGACACGTCAATTCATTTTTCATCCGATCTGGTCAGTGATTCAGTGAAAGCAGAGATCCATTTGGTCCCTGAATAAGCGATCCCATGTTGTGTTCACTTGCACGACATTACAAGAGTAAGGCTCCCCAACAAATCTGAAGAGGTGCACCACACACATGCCAGCTGCTGGGCAGCAGTGCAGACGCTGGCCAGCTCAGCAAACTGAACAGTTGTATTACCTCCCCCGGCTCCTGTTAGACATCCTCACCTACATAATCTTGTTTGATGCTGCTTCAGTGACAACAGAAGCACAGCCTTCAGTTTATCAGCAGCTTCGGCCATGTTTGCTCAAATTATGTCTACAGTTCTAGTAAAGGCCTGGTTTTCTGTCCATCTCTGCTTTACAACTTGTACAAGAGACAAACAAGATGCCTGACATACATCGAACTGGATAATTCTATTTCTCAAGCCTCCGTGTTGCATCTGAAATATACCCATGGGCATATCCTTTACCGGACGCTTGTTTCCTAAAATTGCTACAACACTTAAGAACTTCATGCTCAGGGGCCAGCACTTCAGAGCACATACTGTGGTTTCAAATCAAACCATACATCATAACTATGGCATTTCCACAATTTCCCCTCCTGAGCTGTCTGGGACTGCTCTACCATCACGCTTACACAAGCAACCCATCTTCCTTCAGCATCTCTTAGTGAGAGTTAAGCTACAAAGAGAGTGATAAATGTAAAACAGCTTTGTAACGTTCAGTGGGCTTCTGATATTCACCACTCTCAGAATGCAAGTATCCCCATCTCATACAAAATAACACTTTGCCACATGTAAACCTGGTAATACCTGATCAGGTATTATCAGCCCCTAATACCGCTACTGACTGAGGCAGTTTTAGCTGCACAGCTACGCACTTCAGCTACATGCTTTCATTATGTACTAACTTATACCAAGCTAGTGCTTGGGATTCTCAGGGTATTCTCAGTACGTATTAGTAAATTAATGGAATTTAATTACTAACTAGGGAACCACAAGTTGCAGAAAAGCCACTGTTTCAGATGCTGTACAAACATGCATGTTCTGCCCTAAGTCTGCCCTGGTCTCTTCTCTTCAGAGCACTGTTGGTAAATACACAAAGCTGCTGCCCAGGAAGACCATTGATGTCTGTTTGATAAGCCTTTGAGGACTGATTCACTACCTCCATTAAAGGCACATCGCAACTCAAACATACTGGGTTATTGTAACGATGACTAAAATCATGTGTGCAACTGAACATTAACAGTATACCTCATCAGGATACTGCCTTCCTGCTG
>NW_010512080.1:11393-12370 GCF_000687285.1 Phaethon lepturus
ACAATTCTGCACACAGTAAAGACAGCAAGACACAAAACAGCCCTAAAGAAGAATTCTCTAAGAAACTTCCTGGTTGTTCTACACAAAGGAGCATCTGGAGAAACTGGCTGCTATGATGGTCAATTGGTTTGACACTTGGCCCTCTCTGCTAAATCTAAGGATAATTTGTGCTTCATAAATGCACACGCCATACAATTCCCTGCCTAGAGAAATTCCACTTGTCCATGACATGGGGCATGGTCACCCTGAATATTACATTTAAATTATTATAGCTTCTCACTAAAGGGGAGTTGATTTGCTGTCTCTGCTGTTAAACATGAGCATCAGCTTTCCTATGATGAAATATAGATAAACAAAGTTACCCAGAGGTAAGCCCTTCATGTACTTCCATTGTCTTTAACTTCTAAGGGGTTTTGGGCAATTACACAAAACCTTACACATTTATATAGTATACTTTATCCCAGACTAGAACCTCTTCTGACTGGGTGCTGCAGTGAAGTTCTTCTGTCCTACTGATGCTAGATTAGAAGCCCAATCTGGGAGACAGAAAGAGATGCCATATCCTAGGTGGAAAAAAACCCCACAAACATCCTACACAGCTACCAGCTCCACACAACCTGTTGTCTAGATGTACTGCTTTCCACTTAACACCTGCTTTACCATTCTCTTCAGTCCTCCCCCTTCAATTCTCTTTTTCTAGTACAGGACATGGTACTCAAGAAAAGAGTTTGGAAAAACAAACAAAAGCAAGCAGAATTTAGACAGAATGAACAGCAAAATCTCACTAAGCCATCTGATAAACAGATCAGCTCACATGGGTGTTTCCTAACAGAAGGCACCTCTACACATCCAGGAGATGAATTAAGTGCCATGTTTACACCTACATAAGAAAGAATTAGTTTTCCACCCTTCCCCATCAACTGAAAGCACATACTTCCTCAGAGAAAGATTATCACAGAATCATTAAGGTTGGAAAA
>NW_010512081.1:0-308 GCF_000687285.1 Phaethon lepturus
CAAGATGGCGCGGCAGATGGTCTCCACGTCGCGCTCCGACAGGCGGCGCTTGAACCGCCCGTGGGACAGGATCTCCCGCCAGCGACCCCAGCTGGCGGGGGAGGAGGGGGGTCAGCGGCCGGGGGGGCCTTGCCGGGGGTCTCCCCACCTCCCAGCAGCCGTCCCCACCAAGAACCTCCTGCCAGTGGCCACCAGAGCTGGAGCCGTCCTCACCAAGAACCTCCTCCTGGTGGCCACCACACCTGGACGTGGTTTGCCCTCCCCACCAAGAACCTCCTCATGGTGGCCATCATAGCAGGACCAGGCCT
>NW_010512082.1:0-222 GCF_000687285.1 Phaethon lepturus
GCTCGGCCCGCCCCCAAGCCCGGGTTATTTCCCCTCCGTCAATCGCGGGGCTGGGGAGCGGGGCAGGCCCCGCCATCCCGCTACATGTCTTGACTCTGTCTTGAAGTGCCTAAACGCTTATCAAATCCGCTTGTTAATCTCACCGCACGTGGGAAAGGATCTTGCCACCACTGTGCTGGCTCGCTGCTGGAGCAGCTAGCCCGCAGGGGCCCGTTTCCCCAG
>NW_010512082.1:304-866 GCF_000687285.1 Phaethon lepturus
TGCCATCACAGGGAGCAGGGAAACACGTAAGGTGGCCAATGGGCAATGTTAAGGCTGCTACATCTTAATCTCCAACCTTCCTTAGGGCTTGGGCACTCTGGCTCAATATTGCACCCAAGTGCCTCTGCTCACTTGGGGTTCGGAGGCCTGCACCCTCTTCTGAAGGTAGGCATGTTAGCTATGTGTTTGGAAAACTGAAGAAGGGTTTATGTATTTCTGTTTTACACCCTCCTGCAACAGTTCAGCACACTCAGGAAGCGAGACGCGCTTTTATCTGTCCAAGGAGAGTCCAGCCTTCCCCATTCTGAGAGCACCCCCCTCACCACCTAATGACAGAGTTAGCTGTATTGGGGCACCCTCCCCTCCTTCTGTAGAAATGAGGTCACTGTTCTCAAATTATTTAAATACTCATGGAGAAGCAGGGAAGAGGGAGATCAACTTTGTTCCTTGGTGGCTGAGACAACCAGAGGAAAACCTAGCCATCTGTTCCAGTCCCAGCTCCAAGAATGGCTCATACTTCTTCAACCAACAGTTGTTCTCTATAGTACCTTATAGCAGGAAT
>NW_010512082.1:897-9821 GCF_000687285.1 Phaethon lepturus
AAGAATCTAGCATGAAATCCCATATCTCTTACCCAAGGAAACAAGCTCAGCACAGTGGCCTGGTTCTGCCCGAGATGATGGCATGCAGAGACAGAGATGGTGCACAGCATCTTCTTCATCAGTGAAATTAGTGGATATCAGTAAATTTCTCAGTAAATTGGGAAGTCCTACTTTTTAGCCCTTGGCTTGGGCAGTTAACTAGAAGCATGCGCAGACAGACCTGAATTATCCCAAACGCAGAGTTTGCTGCTATCTCATCTACATCCCACATGACTGATCTATTCATTCAACTACTAGATATAAGACCAGTAATAAGGCTGCCAGAGCTCTTTGTATCTGGGAAAAGGGAAGGGGAAAAAAAAGTCATTCCACTGGTGTTAAATGTGAAAACTGGCTTAAGGATTTCAGCACTGTCCGAGCACGTGGCGGCAGATCCACCCTCCAGTGGGGAGAGTCCTGCTGAGGCCACAGACTCTGACAGGGGAGAGCTTAGACATGCAGCTGCTATGCCCTGACAAGACCCATGTTCTTCAAGGTACAGCTAGAAAGAAATCTTCAGATATGTGGTGCTTTAATGTCCACAACAGAGGCACCTTCAAAGTAGGGAGACTTTGGGTAGCAGTTGTACAAAGTGGTCTTCAGGATTAGATTTAGATTTAGATTTAGATTTAGATTTAGATTTAGATTTAGATTTAGATTTAGATTTAGATTTAGATTTAGATTTAGATTTAGATTTAGATTTAGATTTAGATTTAGATTTAGATTTAGATTTAGATTTAGATTTAGATTTAGATTTAGATTTAGATTTAGATTTAGATTTAGATTTAGATTTAGATTTAGATTTAGATTTAGATTTAGATTTAGATTTAGATTTAGATTTAGATTTAGATTTAGATTTAGATTTAGATTTAGATTTAGATTTAGATTTAGATTTAGATTTAGATTTAGATTTAGATTTAGATTTAGATTTAGATTTAGATTTAGATTTAGATTTAGATTTAGATTTAGATTTAGATTTAGATTTAGATTTAGATTTAGATTTAGATTTAGATTTAGATTTAGATTTAGATTTAGATTTAGATTTAGATTTAGATTTAGATTTAGATTTAGATTTAGATTTAGATTTAGATTTAGATTTAGATTTAGATTTAGATTTAGATTTAGATTTAGATTTAGATTTAGATTTAGATTTAGATTTAGATTTAGATTTAGATTTAGATTTAGATTTAGGCACCTCATTTCTGCTTAAATCCTGCATCCTTTTGTGGCTTTGGTCTGTAAAATGGGGATATATAGCCCTTCCAAGTGACTGTGAGGATAAAAGTATTCATGGTTTTCAGGTAATGGTGCTAAAATTCTGGTAATGGGGAGTCAGAGATAGCTGAGGGCTGCTTACTCACACTGTGCTTCCTTTCTCAATAACTAATAGCATGTCTAGGCTTTGATGTTGATGGGTAGGCAGAAGAGTGGTCTTGATTAAAAGCATTAATTTACTTCTCTGAGATAACAGATTCATATACACAGGTCTAAATCAGGAGTAACTCCATCAAAATAAACAGCCCTTGGGTAAAACAGGTGTAAAAGAGAAGAGAACCAGACCCTGCATCTAGCAGATATATGACAAGCTAAATGGGCAAACACAAGAAAAGTGAATTATTGTTATTATATGTGCATGTTACATTCAGTACCATTAAAACCTAATGCTACAAAGAAAATACCTTTCAAGCTTGCAAAGTATACGTGATAGGGGCTGTCAAGAACTCATCAGAACCTGTGAATGTTTCCTTTGTATATGTTGCCTTCATTGCAGTATTGATGTAAATCAGGAGTACCTTCATTGGCAGAAAACTGGCAGGATAAAAAAGTCAGGTCTGTTAGCTCTAAGGAAATTAACTGAGACCCATTGACTCAAGAAAATTTGAATTACATCTTAAATGAACATTTAATTTCATAATTTGTCACCTTAGATAATAATGTTAAGAGATCTATGATGGTACAAACCATTGCGTTAATTACAGTAAAAGCCATCAAATTAAATTCAATTTCTGGAATCAATAGCATTTCTCCAAGTACCATCCCTAATGACAGCCATACCTTTCATTTGGAGCTTTATTAATGCATGTGATATATCTGTCACTTTCTTCAGTTGTGAGCAAACTCACTATATGTTAATTCACACCTGATAACAATCATTTTTCTTGTACTTACCTTCTAAACCTGATGATAGGATGTGTCAACACCTATAGGGTTTTTTGTTTTGTTTGGTGACTTTGTATAAGTTTTGTTCTTTTTATTTTAAATTTGTTGTTAAAGGACAGTTTCCAGTGATTTTAATTATAAGAAAATACAATAAAAATGAAGAGTAAAAACCTTCACTCTCTTTGCTGCAGTCTGCACTGTAACTTCTATACATGTTGGGAAGTAACAAAATCTGAGCAGGTAATAGTAGGATCATAGGATCATAGAATTATAGAATGGTTTGGGTTGGAAGGGACCTTAAAAATTATGTAGTTCAAAATACCCTGCCATGGGCAGGGTCACCTTCCACTAGACAAGGTTGCTCAAAGCCCCATCCACCCTGGCCTTGTACACTTCCAGGGATGGGGCACCCACAACTTCTCTGGGCAACCAGTTCCAGTGCCTCACCACTGTCATAGTGAAGAATTTCTTTCTCATATCTAGTCTAAATATACCCTCTTTCAGTTTAAAGCCATTACCCCTTGTCCCATCGCTACATGTCCTTTTAAAAAGTCTGTCGCCAGCTTTCTTGTAGGCCCCCTTTAGTTACTGGAAGACTGCTTTGTAGAGTCTACATGTTGTTTGGTAAGGACTGGTTGAAATACGGTAGCAGCTCTTAAGGAACAACATTAAATCATGAACCAGCCAACTTGCTCTCCTTTGCCTCTACTGCAATTATAGCAGCCGTACAGCATCATAGAATCATAGAATCTTTGGGTTGGAAAGGACCTTTTAAGGTCACCTAGTCCAACACCCCTGCAATGAGCAGGGACATCTTCAACTAGATCAGGTTGCTCAGAGCCCCATCCAGCCTGACCTTGAACGTTTCCAGGGATGGGGCATCTACCACTTGTCTGGGCAACTTGTGCCAGTGTTTTACCACCCTCATTGTGAAAAATTTCTTCTTTATATCTAGTCTAAATCTGCCCTCTTGTAGTTTAAAGCCATTACCCCTTGTCCTATCGCAACAGACCCTGCTAAAATGTCTGTCTCCATCTTTCTTATAAGCCCCCTTTAAGTACTGTAAGGCTGCAATACGGTCTCCCCGGAGCCTTCTCTCCTCCAAGCTGAACAACCCCAACTCTCTCAGCCTGTCTCTTTTAGAAGTTTTTATTTTAGAAATTTCTCACATCCAGGGGAAGTTTTCTCATGCTTCCACACAGATAAACCATGCCAATAGTTATTTATGCACACTCTCCCCCCAACCCAATAACCCGCTTACGTTAAGTTTAGGCCCAGTACTCTGGAAAATGCCCCATCACACCAGCCTTCCTGTTTATGGCATGTTTTCACACTGTGTGTCACAGTCAAAGCATCACCTCCTTCAACAGACACTCTCGTGACAAACTGCCAGGACACGCAGAAGATTGCTGTGAGCGCATAACACCTCATGCTAATTTCCAGCATGTTTCATCTCTGCAGTCTTGCCTCCCGCTACCCACCACACCATCAACAAACATTTCCAAAGCAACACAATCTTAATTACATGTTAACTTCATCACAGGTGGAAGCAGTATCTTCATTTACTGTTGGGAGGCAATTTTCGGATTGAGTTGCAGGTGTGCTTTTTCATGGTAACTTTTTTTTTCCCAGGCAAGGCACAACTATGGCAACATATTAGAAAAATACATTATTTTCCTTAGCTCTCAGTTGTCCTTTAACAGGTCATGAAACCGGCTGGGCCTTTTGTTTGTTTGTTTTTTAAGTAAGTTACAAAAAAGCACCTTTCAAGTGACAATAACCGACTCTAGGAACGTAAAGTCAAGATGTCCCTCCTCAAGTCACTAAATGTTAGCCACTTGAAAAATAGGTGTGTCATCTAAATCAGTTGGTTAAACGCCTTCCATGCTCCGTGGAGAGACAGACACCTTCAGGGGCATAGCCTAAACCAAAGCTCACCATAGCCTAAACCAGAGCTTCTGGACGGGATTTTCGGTCTCACTGCGGCACAGTTTGGGCCACAGGCAACTCAGTCTAGGCATGAACACCTTTAATTTCTGTGTATTCTTCCACATCAGGGGTGTCCCAAAGGAAACTCCCCTTAGTTTTACTGCAGACCAAGAAGCTTGTAGAGGGACGAGTGACATCTGGTGTTAGTAAGCCAATCCTGAACCCTAACCTCACCCCAAAGACCAGGAGTGCCACCAGAAGAGAGGGAGATGGGGAAAGCTGACAAACATGACCCTGAAAGATAACAGAAAAAAATGTTACATTTGAGGCAGGAAGGCGACTATTATGGTAAGTGGAAGCGTTACCAGGCTCGAACAAGGAACTGAAAATATGAGGAGAGATGACAGGAACAAAGAACCTTTGTTGACTTGTGAAAAATTGGGGGTTAAGGGAGCAGAATCCCCTTTCAGGTGCCAGAGGGTGCCAGGACATCTATCCAGCAAGCTGGGGAGCTCCCGGGCAGAGGGACTACCCATCGCTGCTTCACTCTGCAGCGTTAGGCACCACAAATAGTGCTTGTCAGTCAGAGGACAGACCATCTTCTTACCAGATTTATCAGGCTGGCAACATGACAAGCTACCTCTATAAGCACATGTGATCACAGCAAAAGACTGATTATACCAAAACATCCAGTTTTGGAAGGAAGCTCTTTTCATGTATTTACATGTAAAGTATCGGACAACATTCTGGCGCTCAGTACTGTCTCCATCAAAACACTTCCTCTTATGTTATTTTTGTATTAAAGTTCCTAACTATGAATGACTGCATGGACACTGCTGTAAACAAAGATACATCTTTCAAAATATATATTTATACATACTGTCAGTCAATCCTATTTCCTGTGAAAAAGAAGTTTAGAATGGAGCCCTGAAGTAGAAATTTCACTAGATAACAAGTGGAGCTGTTGGCCATGCACAGCTAAGCTCCAGGAGCCTTCAGTTAGCACCCAGAAACGAGGAGCCGTCTATGCCCTCTGTTGAAAAAATGTGGTTTCACTCAAGACATTCAACATCCTACAGGCACGTTCTCAGGGGCAGAGTCTCATGGCACTCGGCAGCCACCCTGGGTGTTCACCAGCAGCTCCTCTTCCTCCCATGAGCTCTTGCAGGCAGGAGGAGGAGGAGGTAGGAGGCTCTGCAGGCTACCCTCTTCTTCACCGTGTGCTCCTCATTTGACTCTATTCACCCTCCACTCTGTGATCTGAATGAAGGAGGGACCCTATGTCAAAAATAGAGTATTCCCGTGTAATGCAAGTCTATCTCCTAATACACACAGGAGGGCATCAGATTGGGAATCTTCAACAAGTTACAATCCGAAGATCATTACAAACTCCCTTATTTTGACATTTTCTTCCTTCTATGTGCTTAACTTTGCAATCTTAATGCTGTTATTCTCATTTTTGTTACTTTATTACCTATCTGATTAATTTTTTCTGATGATTAGAATCACTGCCAAAGACTCATTCACAAAAAAACTTGGGATTTTGTGACACATTACCAAGATGGCAGCACAGAAAGTCCTGTGTGGCTTTATCTGTCCTAAAAATATCCTCTTTGTTTGCCGCAAACCCATCTAGCCTAGTATTTTGTCTCCTACAGTGGCCAAAAAGAGGTGCTGGGGGAAAAGTATAGCAACAGGAAAGCATAAAGTTGTATTTCCTCTGAACATTCTCTCAACAGCCAGCAATCTGTGGCTCAGGCAGTTCCTGCGTGGCGTTTTTGTATTTAGTAGATTTAATAAGGTAGGCGTTTCCATCCATTCACTTTTGTCCTCTTGTAAACTTTCGGCATCCTCAGGAGATTGTGAGAGACGGAGAAGGAATGGGAGCACTCACCTGGGGAGAGGGGTGTCCAGGCCTTCAGGCCATGCTCCAGCAAGAGCTTCTGTTTCCCATGAAATAGTCACTGGGTAGCCGTGAGCAGGGACTGGAGCTGGCACCACTTCTTCTGCAAAAATATTTTCCCAGTTCTTTTTTCTGCAACAAAAGAATTTTTGAAGAGTCTACATGAAGGAGCACCATGACAAAGGCGAGGTGTGGGAGCCTGGGTGCTCTCCCAGGACGCAGCGGGAGGAAGGGAAGCAACCCAGCTCCCCTGTGCATTAACCACTGACTTGGTGAAAAAAGATAGCAGAGGCTGTTTCCAAAGAAAGCACCAGCTGCCCCTGGTGTATCATGCTCACTCCAGCAAGGCTCTGCAGGATAATGGGTTGAGGATCCCGGAGAACCTTGGGGTCTGCATTGGGGCTGAGGCACTGGACCCCCAGCAGCTGAAGTCCTTTGCACATGAAAGACATTGCACTCATAGACTTAAGGCCATGAATCTGCATCATTCACAGACCCCAGGCCGGGGTCTGACAGCAGCTGAGCGGCAGTTCTCATCCTCACAGCTTTGAACCAAAGCGCCTGAGTTCTGCCCAACTCCCGCGATCGCATCCCTCCTAGAGCTGGATGCGTGTCCGCCAGTCATTGCTCTGCTGTTCCCAGTGCTGGTGCTTTGCCTAAGTAAAAGCTAATTAAGAACCTCTAAAGCTGTTCCTACAAGACTTAATATAATAACAAATGTATTTAAAAGATATAACATTAATGAACATGCATTCATCAATATTATTTATTTTAACTATTAACATTGCTACTAATAACATTTTAAAGTACCCATAATAGCTTTTTAATTTTAAGAGAAATAATCAGAAGCATCACCTGCTTCCCCTATTAGATGTCAAGGAAAAAACCAACATTTCCTTTTCTCATCAGGAGACTCAAGTAATCTCTTCATGTGTTCATCTTCCCACGTCAATGAAGTATGCCACGTACTCTCCCCAAGTCTGAGGTCTTTCTGAAGGGCAAGAGGAAAACCAGATATGAAGAAGGATGCTCTATGCTGAGGGAACTTTACTAGGGAGAGCTTTGGACAATCCTTGCAAAATGCCATTTTCACGATGGCACATGTGCATTAAAATCCAGACGGTTTGCAATTCAACCATCAGTGCAGCTTGTGGTGTAGGGAGCTGGGGCTGTGCCAAGACACTGATGAGAAGACTGCAGCCATTCAATGGCTTCTAGCAGCTGCTGAAGGTGCTGAGACGGGAGATGGCAGGTTAGCAGGAAAGTACATGGAGGAAGCAAGGACAAGGGCAGTACTGGAGAATCGAAGTGACATGGCCAGCATGAGGGTCTCAAGGTGGTCAAATGTGGATCAGCAACAGGTGGCATCTCCTCAGCCTCTGCCCTGCCCACAGCCTTGCTTGTCTCAGAAGAGACCATGCAGCCAGACTGAGCAAGGGAAGGGAGGCTTATTCTGAAACACAGTGACGCAGTGGCACAGGGCAACGATCTAATGCAGCCAGACCCAGAGGCTGGGGTCTGCAGGTCCTGCACCTTGCTCCTCCTGAGTCTTTGATTTGGTTAATGTTGCACAGGGCAGGTTACAAACACCTGCGTCGGGCTTCCCAGCATTCACAGTTGATGGGCAGTGAGCAGCAGGCATGTAATGATACTTGGGGTTCTTTAGTCTGAAGAAAAGGAGACTGAGGGGAGACCTTATCAGTCTCTACAAGTACCTGAAAGGGGGTTGTGGTGAGGTGGGTGTTAGTCTCTTCTCCCAAGTAACCAGCGATAGGACGAGAGGAAATGGCCTCAAGTTGCACCAGGGGAGGTTTAGGTTGGGTATTAGGAAAATTTCTTTACTGAGAGACTGATCAAGCATTGGAACAGGCTGCCCAAGGTCGTGGTTGAGTCACCGTCACTGGGAGTACTCAAAAAATGCGTGGATGTGGCACTTCAGGACATGGTTCGGTGGGCATGGTGGTGTTGGGTTGATGGTTGGACTTAATGATCTTAAAGGTTTTTTCCAACCTTAATGATTCTATGATTTGCCCAGAGTGACTCCAAATTGCTTGGGAAGGTGGGGCACACCATCTTTGGGTAGGACAACCTGCAAGCAGGGCTCCCCCACCTTTGGCCTGCGTGCTCCCTGCTGCACCAAGCTCTTGCCATTAAGGATCTCTGCAATGCTCTCGTTGACGGCATTTACATGAGATCTAAGAGGAGCTGGAGGATTCAGCTACTCATTTCCAACTGCCTTGAGATGTGGGACTTTTCTGAAAGGGTGTGAAAATCCCCAGACCCAGAATATCTCTAGAAAGCTTGAAAGCCTTGCAAGTAGCTGTGGAGAAGGACCTTACTAGAAGGTTTACATAGTAGTTAGACAACATCTTCAGTTGTTATTTGTGAAGAGTTTCTTGACCATATTTTGCCTCAGTTCCACTACATTTAGTGCTTTTCCCTGGAGATTTAAAGCATGCTTATTTTCAGCATTTCTCCTCAGTTTCCGCCTGTTGCTTTTAATACAGCAAATCCATGAGAGAGTCCCACAGCCTGACATGTAGTTCCCCAAAGATGCATCAGGTGACCAGGAACAACCCTGATGCCTTCAGCATCCTAACTCATCCAAACACGGATTCCTGGAAACAAGGCCTTTCAGCTCTGCCATGGATGCTTGGCCCAAAGGCCGGCGGGCTTGGGCTGTGCCAAACGGAGCCGTTATTCAACCAAAACGCCGCAACGAGCGACGATGACTTCACGTGCCCAGGGAGAGCTCAAGCGTACTTGGCAAAGACACGCCTGGAAGTCCACCGAAGGAAAGACGGTTCTGCCGCTGCCGGGGCCCGGGCGCCGCTAGAGGGAAACACCGCTCCACCCTCGGCCGCGGCGAAGGGGCGAGCGCCGGGGCCGGCCC
>NW_010512083.1:0-251 GCF_000687285.1 Phaethon lepturus
AGTCTTTCGATTTGCTGAAGGATGATCCAGCACTGTGCAACGCCTAGCTTTATGCCTAATTAATGTATCTATTTAGTTATTTATTTTTGGCCGAATAACTTGCCACCCCCGTGGGGAAGTTCTCTTTTGTTTTCTTTTAATCTTAGAAGTCTTGCCGTGAATTCCCGCCCCCTCCCCCGCAGTTTTGATACCCTCTTGGCGAAACCTGCTCTCGGAGCTTCTCGTTTCACACCCGCTCTTCGCTAAGCTTG
>NW_010512083.1:412-659 GCF_000687285.1 Phaethon lepturus
GTAGTCACAGCATGGGTTGGAAGAGAGATCTAAAGAGGAGTACAGCACCGGGCAGAGCAAGCGGTTAGGTATGAAATAAAGTAAACACCGCACTGATTTTCAATATTATTACCCAAACACGATTTCCTACAAAGCAATCACCACACACGGGTCTATGAAAATGCGCTTGTTGAGAAATCGGCTCGGTTTTTTTGATTTTAAGGTATTAAGGGAATAATGCCGGGGATGACGGCGGGAGCGGCGCCCA
>NW_010512084.1:0-831 GCF_000687285.1 Phaethon lepturus
GGGTGCCCCCAAAGCCCCCCTGCCCCCGACACCCTACTGCACCGGGGGTAACCCAACGAGATGACCATGATGATGATGATTCTTTATTTAAGCGCAAAAATTAGTGGCAGAGACAAATTACGCGGGGGAGGGGGCTGCTATAAAAGTTTCAATCGCTCTGCCCCTTCCCCGCTGCCCCTGCGCTACGAGCCCCGCGGCCACTGCGAGCCCCCGGCCACCGGGTTCCATTGCCCTTACACGTGGGGGGCCTGATCCTGCGCCGTTTACACCTGTGCGCGGCTTGCAGGGGAGAAGGGGTATTTCGCTGGGCAGGGAATACCTTCCCAAATGGAATTGGTTCAGCCCCCCAACCCCAGCAGCAGCACCTCGGTATTTCATCGTGTTTGTGATGAAAATAAGCGACATTTTCATTTCTAACCACTATTAAACGGCAGATTTTCTCCTCTCTCTTTAACCGCGGCACAGCCTCCTTGTTTTAGCAAGGACTGTGTCTTACAAGCATCCTACTTCAGGGAATTTTAGGGAGTCTGGGGGAAATCCTTCCTTCCCCCCCACCTTGACAGTTCCAGCTTTGTAGACAGGCTTATTAAAACTGGAATACCGACTATTATTTATGAATATTGTTTTGCAAAACCTCACCGAGGTAAAAACTCCTGGCAAAGCCAGCGGGAATCGTGCCCGGGTGCTGCAGCCTCCGGCCAAGGGGCTGGGGGGGATTGATGAATCGCCGCTGGGAAAGTCGTTTGCACGCTGCAGAGAAACGCGTTGGAAGGGTTATTATTTTTTTTTCCCCATGTGAAGGAATGAGGTTTCTTCCCCGCAGAAAGTCGT
>NW_010512085.1:0-7008 GCF_000687285.1 Phaethon lepturus
ACCCCGGGCCGCGAGCCGGCCCGAGCCTTTGCATTCCTTCCAGAGGGATGCAGCCTAAATACAGAGTAACAGCGGCTTTGTAAACGTAACCAGCCAGGCTGCAGGGCTTGGAAAAAACCCCTTCGGTGTTTGGCCCGCGCGCAGGAGGAGCTGTTTGTGCCGAGAGCAGGGGCAGCCCCCGGGGCCAAGGGGAGGAGATGCAGGATGCTGCTGGGCGCTGGACCGGGGGGGGGGTAACCTTCTGTCTCGCAGGTGGGTTCTCTTTTTCTCTTGATGAAATTATAACTCTCTCTCTCTCCAAACTGTGATGTGAATGAATCTTGCTTTGTTTTGCTGATTTTTCAGCCCACCCAGGACAAAAGGATGGTCTGGGCTCTTGCCCTGCGCTAATGAGTGCCAAAAACCGAAACCGCTTTTCTCCCCGTCCCGTAGCCTGCTAAGGCTCCTGGCATCCTTCCGATGCGCGACGGCCGTGCTGTTAGCCCTGGAATATTTCCTGCCACAGTCTCTCTGCCTTCCCCCTATTAGCAACTGCAGGAAATTGCATTTGGCACAATGAGGCTGGAATGATCTCGCAGCCTGGGAATGGGGGGAATGGGAGAAGCTGGAGAGGGGGTCAGACCGGTCACAGGCTGCTGTTTTCGCCTTCAGACTGCACCTATGTATGTCTGCAAAGAGAGATGCTCCGGAACAGAGGAATGAAACGAGCTGCGTGTGAGTGCTGCTGCTTTCTCTTTGCTTGCTGCAATTAATTCTCTTATAATTGCAGTGCTTCTCCTCTTTCTTTAAACCGTCTTTTTTTGCCAGCTTGGTAATTTGCAGAGAAAGGCAGGGAACTAGTGGATCTTTTTGTTGTTATTTTTCTGGGTAGCTGTTACTATGGCAAGGAAACTTGATTCAGTGTGACGAGAGGTCAGAAATACCAGACTGAAAATTTCATGCATGTTCTGTTTAAAGCCTCAGCTGCCAGGGTTTGAGCAAGGGAGAAGTAAAGGCACCGGAGTCCCCAGTTTTCAAAGGCTTTTTTAAAGCCTTTTCTGCTTAAAAGTTGGGAGTTACTTGAAAAACCTAGACTTGGTAGTCCATGACCTTGTGGGCTAGGACTGTGTAATAAACGTTTATAGAAGGGCTGTCTGTGTCTTGTTCTGAGTGTCACCAAGAAATGAGAGTGAGCCTTTGGGATGGGAGCTCAGGCGTCTCCCATGCTGGGGATGTTACAACGGTGCCAGACTTCTCCAAAGACCCTCATCCCGCTAAGAACCTCGAATAAGCAGCGAGGAAGAGAGCTGTGCCTTTGGGGGTGCTGAGCTCTCTGGACTATTGTACGACAGGGTTTTGGGGTGCTGGGCTCCTCTGAAAATCTGCTGTCTGGCAGAGAAGTGAGCTTTCTCCCTGGAGGAGGAGGAGGAGGGTTTTATGGCTTCCCTTCTGGGTGCTGAGCAGGGGGAAATGTGGACATGGATCTTCCTGGAAAATCACCCCCCAATGAACGTTGTGTTTCTTGTTGGCTGGGCTTTGATTGAAATAAGGATGCTTTTTTTTCCCCCAGCAAAGGTTGATACCTGAGCCCACAGGGATAGGGCCTCTCCGTGCTGTGCTAACGCTTATCTGGCAGTGCAAAGGGTGGTTACACCCTGATATTTATATGCTTCCAGGAGGAAAAGCAGCTCACTTCAATTACAGTCATTAATGGGGAGGTTTAGGCGCTGCTCCCACATCTGAAATTTCTTGATGTATTTTTTGAGATGCACTGTATCCTGCTAACTTCCAGCGCAGGTGAAACCAGCATAAAGAAAATTATCACCGTGTTTACCCTTCTTTCTCCTCACTTCTGCTTTTGTTTTGACAAAATCCCTGATTTTAACCAATATGGGATGTATTTGTGACATCAAGCAGCTCCAGCTGCTCCCAAAAACCTTTGGGACTTTGAGGGGGGGCAGATGTGGAATCCCACCTCCACAGGCAGCTTTCCTGCGTGGGTGAACTGAGCACCCAGCCCTGGGGAGCTTCAGCTCAGCCCCAGGGAGCCCCCGGGAGAGCAGGGATGAGGGTCCCGGAACCTGGCATCCCGTAGCTGGCACCTCTCACCTTCTCCATCTCTGCCCCTCGGAGCAGGTGGGTGGTGGGCTGGGGTCCCACTGGGAGCAGAATTGCTGAGCCGCAGGGGACTGGCACTTCCCAGGGGCTGGTCCCTGCTCCACGTTGGGCGTTGGATCCTGTGCCTGGAGCAGCACCGGGAAAGCACCGGAAGGTTGCTGTAACCTGGAATTGCACTGGGAAGAGAGTCGGGAGCAGGTGGGCAGGGGAGAGCGGGGCTGTGTCTGGCACCCTTGGCAGCGGGTGAAATTCCTGGGAATCTCCGCTCCATGTCCTCCCTCCTGGCCTTGTACTGTGACTGTTCCTTGGGACAGAAACGGGTTCCCTGCACTGAATCATCTCCGTTTAGCCGTCTTCATCGAGTCTGTGCTGTGTCATCTCTCCCTGCTCTTGATTTAATAGAGTGCAGGCAGCCGCGAGAGAGCTGAAACGAAGCTGCTCACTCCTGCCTGGTGCTGGGAAGCAGGAGCTGTGATTTCTGCTTGGTGTTTGTGTGCTATTTCCAGCATATTGTTGCCCTTTTCCTGCCTCTCCCGTGACGCCCGTCCCCAGGGCAGTGGGAATCGGTACCGCTCTGGCTAGTGATGCTGGCTGGATGTCAGGCTGTTTTCAGCTCAGCCTTGCGGCCCCTTTTCTCGTGCTGGCTGGCAACGGCGGATACTTATCTGACATTTAGGTGAGTACCAGAGCTTTTTCTCTGAAGGCAGTAGTTTCTCTAACAGGCTTCTCTGTCAGGCTGGTGGCTGTCTGTGTCTGTTTTAACCTGTTCCTGGTGACAGCAAGGAACATGTGGGTGTTTGGCAGTTGGCAGACGATACGGGGAGCAGTGATGTTCTTGGAGCACAGCTCCTGATGTGGCTGTGACTGGGCGTCCCAGGTCTGACCCATCCCCAGATCCGGAGATGAAAATCTGGGGTCGTGCTCCCGAAGACAGCGAAGCTGAGGGTCAGTTGGGGATGGCTCAAGTGAACTTGTGATGGCATGCCAGGAAGAAATGTGGTTGTCTCCTGGCTCTCTGTGGTGTCCCTGTGATGAACGCTGCTCCTGAAGCCAGGCTTTCAGCAGGTGATGCTCTGTGGGGTACAGCAGTGATCCGCTGCGGGGGCTGCAGAAGTGCTGGAGGCTTTTCAGAGCAAGTTGGACAAACATGGTACAGGATGAGTTCGTAGTGAGTTGTATCTGCCTTGGGCTGGGGGAGGATTAGGGGTCTGTCTCTGTTTCTAGACCTGAGTTCCTCCCTGGAAGGGAGTATGTGTGTTGTGCATAGGTGTGGCGGGGGGTGTGTACAGTGAGCTTGGGGCTGGATCTCCTCAGCATGAGCATTAAGAATAGAAGATTTGGGAGTATCTCCATGGCTTTGCATCTTCTGGGGCCTTTTTGCATTTCCTTCAATGTGGGGAGGTGTAAATAGGACCCCTTTTCCCTCTGTGCTCAAGCAGCAATGCAATATTTAGGGTAGTGCGTCAGCCGAAAGAACACCCTAATGGCTGGAGGGGGGAGATTTCGGCTCCAGCTGGGCCACGTGCTGGCCCTCTGCAGCTGAGGCAATTTCAAACCCAGAGCAGCAAAACTTTTAAATCCTGGAGAGGGGCGAGATAGGAAGGAAAGCAAAAGCGGCCGCACTCAGCAGCACCAAGATCTCTCTCCCCTGCTCAGCCCATCTATTGCTTTAATACCCACCAGCGTGTCTCTTCCATAAATCACAAACCATTGCAGGTAATAAATGCCCCTAAACCAGGAGCTCTCTGAAATGAGCCTGATGTAACCTGTGGGGTGAGAAACGGCCCCTCCTTGGAGGGGGCATCTGGGTGTTGGAGCGCGGGGAGCCCAGCCCCGCGCGCCGGGAGGTCCCCCTCTCCCACCGGAGCCCTGGCCCCCTCTCGCTGGGTGCTGTGGGGCTCTCCCTGCCCAGCCGTGCCCCACACACTTGGCAAAGACCCCGGGGGGGGGGGTGGGGGCTGTGCTGCTCCCTGAGCTCTTAAAGCAGGGGCTTGTGCCCTGCAAGGGTCAGGGCTGAGCCCTGGAGCGGGCTCAGCACCGTGCCCGCCACCTCCTCTGGTAGAAAAGCAATTACCATGCGTTTTGATTGTAATGTAGCCATTTAAGAAAAAACGTTAATGCTTCCAATTTGTTTGGTATAATTAAGTGACAATTCCCTCTGCCCGGGAGGAGAACATGGCTGCAGCGCAGCGGGGTGTTTGGTCAGCACATTTCGACAGCTCCCAGCTCCTGCGGCACAGCGCTGGCATTGCTTTCCAGCGAGATTTAGGTGATGCTGGAGAGATGGGACAAAGGGTGTGGGCTGAGTGTTTCAGACTGACCTTGATTTTCTTTAAAGAGCATGAAAGAGAAGAACAGCAAATTATGTGTATGCCAAGGCAGCTGAATTCAGGCAGAGCTTTGCATTACTGCTGCTGAGCGTGGTGGCTCTCCGGAGCTGCTGGTTCCTGCTCTCTGGGACCACAGCTGGGCTGAATTTGCAGGTCTTTGCCCTGCCTGTTCTCATAAAGGACCTGCCCAGCACTCCACAGAAATACTCAGCCATCTCCAAATGCTTTGGCTCATGTTCTGTGTGCTGGAAAAGAATTTTTAGGCCATTTTAGACAACTGTGCTCAAGCTTTGGATAGCCTTAATGACAGCAGAGAAACTGCCTGGCACCAGCCATGAGGCTCTGCTTCTGTCAGCCCTTAGAGTGATGGTGACGGTGTCTCGTCCCAGGACTGCACCTTATAGTTGAAGAAATTGAGGCATGGGGCAGGAAAACGACTTCTCGGAGGTCAGGATGCAAATCTGTCACACTCCTGGAAATAGGAGCTGGCTCTGTTTGTCTAATTTGCTGGCCCATGCTGAATTTGTCCATGGTAATGCATGAAAATTCACCTGGAAAGAAAATAAATTATTCATGAAAACAGTAGTCCAGAGCTGCTTAAACTGCCAAGGCAAAAATCCCTGATCCAGTTGTGGGAGGTGATGCTCATCAGATGACAAGGGATTGAAGGGAGGAGGGAACGGCAGCAGCTGGTGATCTAGTCTGTTGTTTGCCCCTTTCTCTCAGCTGCTGGGAAGATGCAAAGCATGGCTTGACTTGCTGCTGCTTTTTATTTTTCCTTTGTGCTGGGGTCCCCACGGCGCTGGGGATGCACAAATGTGCCCGCCCTGGGTCCTGCTGCTGGAGGGTTACAGCCCAAGGAGTGTTTATGGGTTTATTAACCGCATCCTTTGTGCAATAAATAATGTTTAGCCGATGATTGAAATTTGTTTGGGAGAATGAGATAAAATAAACAGCCCTGCTTGGATTGATTGCTTTTCAGGCCGGCTCAGACTTGTGTGTGAAGTGATTTTGATGGATCGCAGTCCCGTTGTCTGAGACCTGTTTCACTGATGCTTTTCCATCACCCTCCTCTAGTTCACACGTTCGGAGGAGATGCAGGCTAGGGTCTTTGCAGCCTGAGCCCCGGAAGGCAGAGATGCGGAGTTTATGGGGATGCTGGGTTGTACCTGTCTGAGGTAACGGCAAATGCCCTGGCCCTGGCTGTGGCCCGAGGGCCACCTCTCTCTCCCTGCTTACCCGATGAACACAACAGGCGTGAATTTGTTGAAGAAATAATGTGGTATCCCCAGCGTGCTGCATGCGGGATGAGTCTGGGGAACAGTAGCAACAGCCCACGTGCCTCTGCCCTGCGTGCAGCCCCGTGGTGCACAGGGCTTCTCCCCTTCCTGGGGGATCCGCCTCATTGCTCCATGCCGTGGTCCCCGGAAAGCACCGGGATACCCACCCGGACCATCTGACGTGGCGGGTGATGGAAGGCGGCTGTAGATGGCTGTTGCTAAGCCACGGGCTCTGTCTGCCCCGGCTGTCAGAGGGCTCGGGCCGCTGAAGGGCTACAGTCAGAGCAGGGGTGAAGGTCTCAGAGCTGCAGAATAGTTTTGGCTTGAAGAGGCATCTCTGGTCCAAACCCCCGCTGTGGCGGGGCAAGGCGGTGGGGCGCGGGGTGGACGTGACCTGTTCCTGGGTCAGGGAGCTTTGCAGGACCCACCTCTTTACTCTGCGTCAGATGAAGCAGCAGGAACCGAGTCTGGTTCTCCTCTCTGGGAGGAGTCCATCCTCTTAAGAAACCCAAGGGCCATAACAGTTGGTTGCTTTATTTGTGCTTAGGTATCTTAGATAGGAGAGGACAAGCTGGCTCTTTGCATCCCAACCCACATCCACATTGCTGTATTAGAAGAAAAAATGCCGGCAGGCAGCAGCTGGGCTGGGCGGCAGCTGGGAAGCAGAGAAGGGGTCCAGGAGGGAACCTGCGCCAGGGACTTTCAAACCATGGTCCGCAGAAAAGCGGAGCCAGCCAGCCCTCCTCTCTGCCGGGGAAGCTCTTTTCAGGGGTTCAGTGGGACCTCAGCGTCCGTGGGGAGAAGTCTCGGGAGGCTGTGGATGGGGAGAAGAGGGAACACCGCTGCCTTAGCCCGCAGCAGTGCTCAGGCAGGAGCGTGCCGCCTTTGGGGTTTTTGGCAACGGCTCACCCTGCAGTCCTGTCTCCAGACGTGGGTGCAGGCAGCGTGTGCTGGGAGAGGCTGCTGCAGTCTGCAAGGGTAAAGAGAAATCTTACTTTGTTTTACGAGCAATTGTTAAACAACCCCAGTTACGCGGTGAAGGCAGAGATGCTCAGTGCAAAACGCATCTTATTCCAGGCTGGGTGAGCGAGCAAGGCGCTGCCTTTGTTCCTCTCTGTTTGCCCTCTTTCTGTCCTCCTGAACTAATTAATCTCATCTGCATGCTTAACGGCCTTTCCGAGAGAAGACATGAATAAAAGACCGTGGGTTTCCAGCGAGAGCTTGTGCCTCTCACCCTTGGGCTGCTCCCTGGATCCCTCACAGCTCCGCGGCCGGGGCTGGAGGGGTGAGGGCCGGCTTTC
>NW_010512085.1:7028-7361 GCF_000687285.1 Phaethon lepturus
TACGGGAGCGGGTCCTCCCCAGGGGCTGCAGGAGGGTGTTCACAGGGGTCAGGAGGAGTAATCGGGTCAGAGAAGGAGGACGCAAGGAAGAGTTCCCCAGCAGGCAGGAAAACAGCCGGGGAAGTGAGCAGACGGCTTGCAGCCTCCTCGGTTTGAATGTCACTCGGGGGCGGGGATGCTCAGGAAACAGGATAACAAACTGACTCCAACCTCCCTTGCCTTTTTTTATTTTTTTTCCGCTCCCTTTTGTTTTGTTTTATTTTTAGGATTGGTCTCTGCCTGAGCTTCTGAGGCGGATCTGGAACGGCAGGATTGATGGAGACGCAATGAAAG
>NW_010512086.1:0-31510 GCF_000687285.1 Phaethon lepturus
TGGGCGCAGTCGGAGCCCCGGGTTCCCACGCGGAAAGCGGCCCCTCCACGCGTGACGGGCCGGCGCTCCCTGCGGCCGCTGGCACTTATGTAAGAGGCTGTCGCCGCGCCCGGCCCCCGCTGCTCGCCCCGGGAACAGCAGTACGGGGAGCGGGGGGATCACCTTTTGTGGACGGTAGAAAATATGAAATAATGTGGCGTCGAAACCAAAGCCCTGGCTGGAAGTGGTTTCTTGTCCTGAAAGTTAATCGGGTTTTTTGTTTGTGTGTTGGGATTTTTTTTGTTTGTTTGTTTTTGTTTTTGTTTTTGTTTTTTTAAGAAAAGAATTGCTGTTGATCCATGAAAGACACATCTTAAAGTTTTCGAGGCATCAGAAATTACATACCATGAGTAACCTCATGGAGATGAGGAGGTACATTTAATTTGGCTGGAGTTCTTGTGTAATTGTAGGGTCAGGGCTTGAGGAGGCTAACTTTGTATGCTGTTCTTACCAGTTAAGTAAACTGGAAGGAAATTGGCTTGTTGCACTTATCAAATGATCCAAATGTGACTTATCTGGCCATGAACAGCATATGTGCAGTGTTTATGTTGCAAATGAGCCTTTGGGTTCAGCTTTGACTCAGCTTTAATTTTACGCACTAGCTTTTTCTATCTTACCATGCAGGTTTAAAAAGGAATTTGGAGAATGCTTGTAGTTTATTTTGGTATAGTGTATGGTAAACACATACCCTGCACCTTGCAAATTTTAACCACGGTACTGAGAATGGAAGAGGAACCATAATACTTCAAAAATTAATTCCATGGAGGTCGTAGTTCAACTTTTGTAGAATCAGCCCAGGCCTGTATTTTAGGTGAGGGTCCTAAAATACTTACCTTAAAAAGAATTGCTGAGCTTGACCGTACATGTGATATTAATGTACAGTAGTCTTAAGTAAAGGTTCTTGCCAGGATGGAAGAGGCCAAAAGAACAAAAGTAGAGAAAGATGGTGGTAGATTCATAACAAGCAGCAAGGTAGATCTAATATTGAAAAGCAAAAAATGGCCGAACTAGTTGTTGGTTTTATTTATGCGTTGATAAGATCCTTGGTTGGAACATGTCTCTAATAGGTTATATTATACAATGCCTTCATAGGAGCTAGGCCATTAAAATGGTTAAGGTGGTACTGGAGCATCTGACATACGAGGAGAGACTGAGAGAGCTGGGACCACTCAGCCTGGAGAAGAGAAGGCTCAGGGGTGAATCTTACCCATGTGTGTAAATAGCTGAAGGGGCAGGTATATATGGCAGAGCCAGATTCTTCTCAGTGGTGTTGAGTGAAAGGACAAGAGGTGATGGCACAAGTATGGGCAATTCAATTTAAATGTAAGAAAAACAAACTTACTGTGAATTTGTTCAAACAGTGGAACAGGTTTCCCAGAGAGGCTGTGAGGTCTCCTGTCTTTGGAGATACTCAAAACCCAACTGGACACAGCCTTGTGCAACCTGCTGTAGCTGACCCTGCTGTGAGCCGGAGAGTTGGACTAGACTATCTGCAGAGGTGCCTTCCAACTTGAATGATTCTATGATTTTTAAGCTATTTCTTTCAGCAAACTTAAAGTGCATAGAAAATTATAATGAACAGCAGGATGTGCTATAAGGTCTTTGGTTCCAAGGACATTTTAATCAATATCATTCACATAGGGAATGGAAGTCCAGAATACAGGGCACATTACCCTCAAAGATTCAGCATCTCCAAATGTTAGGTCATTTCAGGGGAAGACCTCAGAAAAGCTGTAATGCCACTGAAAGGCAAAGGGCTAGGTGTATTGTGAAGACCTGAATCTTAACTTCTTGACTGTTTGGCCATTCACCCTGTCTGCATATAACTGTTTCACCTTTGTCTCCTTGTTCTTAACTACTCAGGAGCTAGGCAGCAGCAGCTTTTGAGTCATTAGAGAGACATTTTATCCTGATGCAGCCATCACTTAAATGTTGCCCCTGGCCACTATGGTTTCCAGTAGGCCACAAACACCCTGGTGTGATCAGGAACAGGGTCACTCCCATCTGAGGAGCTTGCCAGAAAGGAAGCCATGTTTACAACTGATACTCACAGCCCTTTCTGCTCTCACAGCTGACACAGGAGTCCAAGGGCAGGGCAGACTTGAAAACTGCAGATACAATATGTGTGCTTGCACCACTTTGTAACAACATACGTTAACTTACTTGCACAAATGTTTTTGTAAATTGCAATTTTTGGAGTGGGGTAGGCAAGAGGCAAAAATACATTGTAAGCAATAGGATTTCTGCCCCTAATTAGTGGTTAGGTTGAGTCAGATTTGATACACCAGAAGCAAACTATAGCTTGCATATAAAAGTTTGTAACTCAGTTGTTCACTATCCTGTGAACAGAGCTCTTATCTTCCAACTCTAATTTGACCTGTGATCCAGTGTTTCTTTGTATTTTTCCCTAGAGCTTGTTTTAGTGTCACTCAGCAGTAGGTACCAACCTGTATCTGACTTTGCCCTCACAAAAGCAAATGAAGCTCGTGGCTTTTGCTGAATGTCCTCTTAAAATTATACTTAGCAGTTATAGAGTTAGTTCTGAACATACGTGCTGGTAATTTCTTACTTGGATGTTAAATGGTCACATTGGCTATTATGATCAGGTTCCATCTAGGCAATCTTAAACAGAGTTAGTGTGTCCTTCAAGTAGTGAAAAATTGATATGGCTGTAAGTCAGTATGGCTGATAACATTTGCATCCATCTCACTGATTATTTACATGTGAATAAATTGTAAAAATTAGTAAAGAGCCATTTTCAGTCACAGTTCCTTCCTATTTATCTTGTGGCTTACTTAGATCCCTTTCCAGGTATCAGCAACATGCTTAGCAAACACCAGTGTGCCAAGTAACACTGCCAGATTTCTCAAGCTCTAGCTCCTCTATAGCTAACAGCCCTAAGTTATAAGATTGAGGGTCGTCAGCTTTGTGTTGACTGGTTTGAAGGCCTTTTAGGTAAAGATGTGTTTGCTTCTTGATCTACAATGAAATTGAGTTATTTCATCATCCAGTTACATTATTATGTTTCCTTTAACAGTAGCAACTTTTCAACCTTGGCGAACCCATCAACTGGTGATGATTGGTCATTCTGAGTTGAACCAAGGTTACTTCACTGTACAGTAAACACACTGAGCCTGCTGAAGTGATCTGTTCGTGTTTTTCCTATGCAGCCACAGTGATGGAGGGAAATTAGAGGCTGGGTAGGAAAGGAAGGGCGGGTTCTAATTTCTCACAGAATAGTCTTCTGTTAATATATTTTCATGGAAATTCTACAAATAATTTTTCTGTCTTCCAGCTTCTATTTGAAACTCGTCTATAAAAAGAAAATACTGTTGTCTTATCCCAGGATCTAAAGTCTTCTATAACTGCTTCTATAATATCGCGCATGCACCAATATTTACCTGCAACCATTTGATTAAAAAGTAATGACTGAGGAGTATTAACAAGATTACTTGTAACAGTGGTAAAAAGGTTTACTTCATAACTGTAGTAGCTGCTAACTTACTGAAGGGAAGAATTGGAAAAAACATCTTTTCATTTTAGCTGGCTGTGGCCCACCTTTGAAACTTAACTACACACAAGAAACAGGATTTTGGTGTAGTTAAATACAAAAACTTGAACATATGACTCTGAGGCAGTGCTTGTAATACTGTTAGCCACTAAACCATTTGTGATGTCCAGGAAAAGTTAATTACCTTTACTAGTAACATCTCAGCTATTCATTAGATATGTATTAAAGACTACATGCATTTTAAAAAAATGTGAATTTCAAAAGAACCCAAACATCAGAGTATATAGTATTCTTATTCTTGTATCACCACTAAAACTGACCCTTACAAGGATTGTAGAGGACTAAGAGCTTTGTACTATGTTAGCAACAACAGGTTTTAGCAAATTTATATTTCCATTAGTAGATGAAAAAGGGGTGGTGGAATAAGTGTTTATGTTTTCCATGTGATAAAACCAACAAAATTTGTTTGTAGTACAAAAGAAGATTAAATAAAGCAGTTTTCAGCCTACAAACAACTTTGCAAGGTTTAAAATTGTGAACTTTTGCTGGGATAGGCTTGCCAGCAAGGTCAGTTCCTTTATTAGAATTAATTTACTCAGGAAGAAAGTGTGGTATATATATATATAGCCAAAGTAGTGGTATATTGCAGTATAAGCTACAACTATAGCTTATACTTTTTATAAGTATGTACTTATAAAGTATATATACTTATACATTTTTCAGTATAAGCTACAAATGTACTGGGAGCATTCTTCATGTGTAGTGTATTTGGGACAGTTACACTGAAAAGGAATCTGTATAAAAATATGTTCCAAAGTGAAGGAAGTATGAAGGATAAGCAGTCATTCTATTGATACTATCTAATCTGCAGGTCCAGGTAACCCTGGAGTCTTAAAAGTAAGTGTAACAAAGGAAAGGCTGTCAGACCAAAAGTCTGTTAGACCTCATAAGCTGTTTCTGGACAGTAATCAGTAGAGAATGCCTAGTGAGATGTAGAAGTACAGGGAAAATGTAGAGTGGTACATGCCCCAAAATACACTCCAGCCTGCCCTTTGTCAGCAGAGGAGATGGTTGGTCCATTTATGATAATAAATGTACACCTGAAAAGGCTTAAGCTGTTTCAGAAAGAGTGATAGCCAGGCCAGTTCCCATTTGTCTGAGCAGGATGAGTCAGGTACTAATAAGCCAGACCATCAAAGTCAGTCCTCAGCAAAATAATAGAAAAGAAACCACAGGATTTCTTTGGTAAAGAATAAAGGGACAGGAACATAACTAATACCAGTAAGTATGGCTTAAGAAAAAAAGATCTTGGCAAATACACTGAGCTTCAGACTTGAGTAGGTGAGAAGCATCAGCACAACATTGATTGTGTAGATGGAGTAGACTTTGGTAATGTGCTTCATTCTACACACCAGTGAGCCTCACTTGGTTTCAGTATAATATGTTAAATGGCTTAAAAGCTGATGGACTGACAGATCCAAAGAAATAAGAAACACTATAAAAATAACCAAACGGTTAGCTTGTTCACAGAGGTGGAGCCTTAGTTACGGCCCAACACTTCCATCGTGGTCTAAAAGTCATCATAGCATTGCCACTGATTTTATTTATGGCTGTGACAAAGGTCCTGGAGTGAGTATGTATGGATGACGAGGAAAAGGCAGTAATGCAGAACAATCACACAAACTGGATGACTTTGTAAATGGAACCACCTAAAGAAGTTATGTCTTAATGTGTCCAAATGCAAGATTATGTATCTAGGATCAATGAATGCAAATCATATACCTAGAAGATCTTACTGAATCCTGGAAAACAGAGACTTTAGAATAAAGGGATGCAATCACAAGACACCTCAAAAAGAGTCTGGTATACTCATGGGAGAAAAAGGGCTAGTGCTGTTTGGGGATGCTAACAGTGGAGTAGATAGCAGAAATAAGGTGAGTTTGTATTTGCTGAGTCCCCTTTTTTAAATAGACTGAAAACTGGAGAGGCCACAGAGAATCGTAAAAGGAGGCTTAAAGAGTTTAATTAGCTGTTTAATAAGAAAAAAATAGAGATACATGAATTATATAGTCCTTTGCTGGTAATGGGAAGTCACTTTAGCCTAGAGGAAGACAAATTGACAGCTGAAGTTTAAGCAAGATGGATCCAATTAAAAAACTTAGACTTGACTTTCTAAATGGTAAAAGGTGGTCAACCACAAGCAAAACGTAAGGGAACAGGATCGGTTCTCCTCCCCTTGATGCCTTCAGCTCAAGACTGGATGGCTTTCTGGCATTTTTGGCCAAGTCAAAATCCTTTGGTTCACAAAGGAGTGCGTGAAATTTAATGGCTTACACCATAGAGAGAGTCATATTAGGCAATCTGTGGCAATTCTCCCCTGTCCTTTCAGAAGTGGAAGGAAGTACTGGTATTTAGAAGAATATAATTTCTCAAAGTCGTATTTTTTAGTATTCCGATGTTTTCTATTTACGAGTAGTTTCAAATCATTCCTTTTGCTCTGTCATGGCATGCCCAGGCCTAGTTGCTGTGTAGTAGACGGTAAAATCTTCTCCCTTTTTGTAGTCTCCATAGGGCTGTTCAGAATTTCTAAAGAATTGTCCAGACATGAGTTTGTGTTTGTAAGTTAAATTAATGTTATTATCTAATACAAAACATCTGGAGACACTTAATTGTGTAGAGGCCTCTAGTGTCCATGCTCAGGACAGCTTACACTCAGCCAGCAGTGCCTGTTTCTCCCCTCCCTCCAGTCTTGGATGTTACAGGATCAATACTTCTAAATATTGCCAAGCCTTTTAGTGGCAGACTGAGACCCTGTTCCTGTTTCTCTTTGCTGTCTGCTTTAGGAAAGGGTCTTTCTGTGGCCACCACAAGAGAATATTGCCACAAGGTTGCCATCACCAGCCCTTCATTATCTCCTGACAACCTTTGGTCCCTCACCAAAAATGTCCCGGGTTAGATGGTCTCAAGGGTTTCTATGCAGGACCCAGAAACATCCAGTGAAGAATGGGCTGACGACCCACAGAAGGAAATGCAGCAGAGATGATTTGATCCCAGTCACCATGCCCAAAATGGGTCTGAAGAGGAGGTTCCTTAACTCCTTCCACTTGGGACAAAAACCCTGGAAAGCAAAGAGTTGCTGGAGCCTCCCAAAGCAGCCCTGGTTATTGCTGTCTGCTGTGACATGGCATGTGGCCATGCACAAAGTCTCGGTGGGTGAAGTAAAGTCCCTTGAAGCCGCCTACAGAAAATTGAAGACAGCTGAAGTCATCTGGAATTGACAGGATGTTTTATCCATCCACAGTATGAAGTGTTGAATCATATCATGGCCAAGGAACCAATGTCATCAAATTCAGAGAAATCACAGCTTAGGACAGATGCGGTTAGACAAAAAAGGACAGAAGATACTCCAAGGTGTGAAGTGATGTTATGAGGAGTCAGGGCTTGGCGTTCCTGCTGGACAGGGGAATAAGAGGTGTATATGATTAATCTTTCCTGTGGGCAGGGGATCACATGCCTGTAAAACTGGCCAGATCTCGCTATGCATATGTGATCCATAGGCACCGAAGGGCAGGTGCTTTGTAGCATTGTATAAAGGCATGGTTCAAACAGTTTGACTTTGGCACTAAACTGGTCACAGGTTGCTCATGAGTAGGGGCTTCCTTCTTCTCCAGGTGGCTCTGTTAGTTATCTGCCTCATTAAAGACAGGATAAAATCAGCACAGAACTCCAGCACATGTCATATCCCCTAGCTTCAGCAACTAGCTGTCCTCCTGGGTTTGCTGCATGACCACCTCCCACCAGTCGGTATCCTCACCATGGTGTTGGAGCACCAGCTGAATGCTGCAGCTTGGTGTGCGGCCCATCACCCTCCCTGGGAGGCTGTGAAAGCACTTTGACCCATTGTCCACAATTTCACAATCAATCACCTCCTGTCTCCAGGGTGCTCCCTGGATAGAGGAGAGAGAACTGGCTTGGTGTTGGTGGGAAGCTTCACATAGCTTCTGGGACACAAGGTATGGAAGGCACAACCTGGGCTGGAAAGGTGCCCAGGCTGTCACAGTGCCTGGGTTTTGGGTAGCATCTGGCCTGATGTTTGTCAGAACAAATGGTTGGGCCGCTGAGACAAGCACATTACAGCTCATACCAACACGTGCAGCGTGAAGCCACCGACTTGGTTCATTCTGTGGAGTTTAGGGACAAAAGTGCCAAAGGCACTCGGTGATACTGAGCCACCCCGTGCTATAGCTCAATAATCACCTCTAAGAGCAGTAATACCCTCCTGTTTTATTCATCAGTGTGGCTGAATATGACTGTCAGTCTTCAAATCTAGGACAAATTTAGACAACCAAAGTTGTGATGCTCATGGAACTGCCTGTGCATGCAGGCAGCCAAAATGCTTGGGAGCCAAAGGCTTGAGTGCAAAGGAAGATGAATGAAGCTATAAGAACTACTTATTTTCATGGGAAAACTAGTTGCAATGAATGAAGTAGTGAAACAAAGATTGACCTGAACAATTGTGTATTAGTACACAAAATTATTTAGAAGAAATTGCCATTAAAATGCTTACCAAATAACCAAAAGCCTTTCAAAGAAGGTTTTCGTGGCATGATAAAACATAATTTTCCCAAGTCCCAATGTAGATGTTGGAACCTGTGTAATGCTGAAAAATAAAGTATCAGAGGAAAATCTATGAAAGAAGCATGGCAATGTGTTCATTTGGAGGAAGTTCATCATGATAAGGCTGGGATATGGAATAGCAGAGGAGCAGGAAATAAACGGGCTGAACAGTGAAACATGATCTGAGAATATCTTATTTGTCAGTGTTGCTTGCCATCTGAAAAATGGGACTCCGACGGAGCTTCTAATAGTTCCTACTTATTAAGAAAATAATTAAAGAATGTATTCAGATATACCAGGCTGATGACTGACATCTTAGAGGGCTGGGTCTAGTGTAAAGAACACCCTGGCTGTTTGGACCCAGAAGAGGATTGCGAAGGGCTCGTGTTTCGTCTGCCTGTGCTGTGCCACGTGAGAGAGTTGTGGAGAAAGATCACCAGAAAGATGGTGGTGTTACACAAAGTCAACAGGTTTGAATTGACCTAATAGGTTTAAATCGGTGAAGATGTTATAAGGCAAATATGAAATCTCTGCAGTTGCGTATCTTAACTCGGGTGACCTGCCTATTTAAAAATATTACCAACGTGCAGCATTGCGTCACTTATTTTGAAGCTGTCTGACATTTTGCATTATACAAGTTTTTAGTTGCTCATAAAACTTTGCCAGCTTTCACAAGTCTGAAATTTTCCATAAGAGGTGCTGGCCTCCAACTGAGTTTTCTGGGGAAGATTCCACACACAGGTTTTTTCAGCTGCCTGAGATCAAAATGCAGATTATTTGCCTCTGTAAAAAAAAAAAAAAAAAGAAGTATTTTTTTAATTGAAAAGTTAAAGGAAGAAAAAAATGTTGAAAAAATATCTTACATTTAAACAGCAGGGTGATCCTTGTGTTGAGCAGGGGTCTCTGGCATCCTCTGAAAAACTGACAAGTTATTTGGCTGCATGGAAATCTTTGAAATATCTTCTTGGTTTACAAATACTCAGTAGACTTCTTAATACTTAGTTGTTAAAGGTATGGTTTCACAGGCAATTTTATTTCTAGTGCTTCCTTACAAAGTGCTGTGCAAGCTTAAAGGAATTTTTAATTGAGTAGGGAGGTTAATTATTTATTCTACAATTTCAAATAACATCCTCTTGGTTTAAACTCTCATTGTTTTATGGGAGGAAAGTTAAACAAACAAAAAATTCCAAGATTTACCCTATAATTCTGCAAGCTCACATTTCAGTTTCCTTATTTGTCCATGAATCAAAGATACCATCTCCAGAGCTGTCGGTGAGTACATCTAATAAGAGGTGAAAAGACCAGAAAATATGCAGCCCAGTACATTGCTGGAAGTCAGCACTGATAGATCTTGAAAAAGAAAGGCTAGAGAAGATTCAAGCAGTTAAAGAGTGTTTGTATTTTCTCTTTTCGGCTAAAAAAGTTGTAAACGGCCCTGAGGGCTATCCAGCTGCTTCAGTGACTACATAAGCATTGTATTTTGAAATAGGACTGTGCCAGCCCCTCCCTGTTTTGCTAATAAATAGTTTAACAAGACAGCAGGGCCTTACAAAACAAACCATTACATCGTGGGACAAACCCTCTTTTCAGTGAGACTTTAATAGGAACAGAATTTGCTGCTAGAGCGGCAGTAAAGGCAACACTGATTTTTAGGGTTGTGTTTGTCGGTTGAAAGCTGTGTTGTATGCTCTCTTTCCAGTAAAAGGCTTCTGTAGCTACATTAACTGTGCTCTGGGTGAACCACGAGGCTACCCTGAAACCCTTGGGCCAAAGATCCTACATAAAACTGAAAATGGAGTTCCTCTGGCATGGATGCAAGCAAGCTCTTCTCTCATCTTTACATAAAAATACATGTTATGACTCAAAAATGTCATATAGGATTGGACCAACAGGACCCAAATTAAGAATGGAGCAGAAGTAAGAAGGAAAACACAAATTAAATCTAAGCTCTGAAGTTTAGATTCTTCTCTGAAGCAGCTCCTCATCAGTCCCTGTCCTCACCTGATGTGAGGCGTGGAGTCCGTGCTCTACTCAAAGTGATGGGGTTTGTGACCCACTGTACGTGGAGCAGCTTTACAACAGTCCGTAAGCTGCCGCGTTGCACTGGCAAGTACTGAGACTCCAATTTTCTCTGATATTATGTGTCAAAACAGACACCTTCCCCTAAGGCTCGAAATCCTTGCAAAGACAAATGTGAAGTTTTGGCTACAGAAATAAATCCCAGCGTGAACACGCAAATTGGTAGAATAGCAACAGCGTGAAGTGGCAAGTAACGTAAAGGAAGAATTAGGCCTTCAGGAACATGGAAGTCATTTAAGATCACAGTTTCCAAAACACTTAAAGCACAAGCTTACCTTTAAGTGCATAATGGTCCCGCTGGCGGTAACAGGACAATTTGCCTAAAGCATACAGGTACGTGGTTTGCAGGGCTGTTCCGGCACTCGCTGGCTCAGCACGTTTAACACGCATGTTATCAGACAGCTAGGCAAGAGGCAAGAAGCCAAAACCATATGGAGAATACATGGATGCTTGCAATTGATGCGGAAGGACTAATTATGTGCTCATACCTTTTTTTTTTGGTGAAAAGTATGGCTCCATGTTAGATTTATAAAGATTAAGTTGTGCACAATTACTGCCAAAGGAATAAATGGGAGACAATTTAAAGAAAGAAAAATACTTGTTGCTAAACTTTATGAACAGCATTTTGGCTGTAGCCAGGAAAAAGTACGAAAGAAAAAGTATTCTACTTCTGTAATGCCCAATGCCAGTCACTGAGGTAAAAAAGGCTTCTTGAACGAAAACTTGCAAAATCTGAGACTGTTAATTCTGTATGTGTAGTAGTTAGGACTAGGTTGCATCTAGAATATTTTGACATTCATAATAGATTACATAGTTGAATAGATGATTAAGCAAAAACAGGAAAAAAAATCAGAGAACCTTAAGTCACATGTGCAGGGGAAAATGCTTTTCACGTCTTTATCTTAGACTAAATACACTGAAATAATTAACCACAGAATTGTGTAATGTTTGGCAGGGGAGGAGGCTTTCCAAATAACATAATGAATCCTGTCTAGTATGTTAGATTCCTTTACAAATGTCCACAAAGAGGCAGTAAAGGACAGCTGGTGCACCGATGCATTTGAATCCTTAGGACTGTGGAACATGAGACTTAATTTGTGAATCTTAATTTTTTTTTTTTTTTTGCAAGTGTACTGAAATGTTAGAAAAAGCATACTAGGCTTTAGAAAACAACTGCTTGAACTGAAAAGTTAGTGTTTTATATAAATGCATAGCCTGCAATTTCTTAATGAAGTCTTCATTGACACAAGTAAATATGGTATATATTAACATTATTTCAACTAAAATATTTTTACAATTTTCATCCGTGCTTGAGTATGGTGTTCTAGTTCCTTGTATTTTTAAAATAGGCATTGAAGAATATGTATTTATCTACATGTTTGAGGTAACTCCTTTGACAAGATGCCTGTTCCTTGGCACCAAAAGTCTCTTGCCTATTCCTTCTTTATTGCACACTGCCCACATTAGGAGACTTGTTTATGTTTTTATCCTTTCAAGGTAAGAAAGGAGAATAACTCATTTACATACTTGTGTCACTTACATAGAGTTTTTGACTGTCACAGCTGAAGTATTCTTCACTGCATGCCAAAAACTCTCTTAAAAATGTGTATTCCACCTGGGTTTAGTCTGGAAAGATGCAAAACAAGTGCTTTCACTATGCCAGTAACATGGACTGGAGATGTACAGGAAGTCAGACGCGCACTTACAGCTGTAGCTTTACAGAAACAAGAGCAGCAGCGTGACGCCAGAGCACATTTGTAGTTTTAGCATCATGGTAAGCGAACATCAGCTATTAAGCCAGCTGGACCAAAATAATTATGGCAATGGGAGAACTGATGAATGACAAGTAGCGTACACAGAGCTTGGGGACGGCAGTGCAAAGGCAACTGAATATATCGTGCATGCACAAGCGCCATCGTATGGTCAGGTGGTGACAGGGTCTGGAAACCAGCAGTTCGTGCAAGGTGGTGGTATCTTCTTTCTTCTTTCTTCTTCTTCTTCTTCTTCTTCTTAGTATTATGATGATGATGATGATGATGATGATGATGATGATGATGATGATGATGATGGAGGGAAGCTGTTGAAACTTTGTAAATGTTTAGCCTTGGCCTCGCAGCGAGAAGTGACCCAGAAGGGCAAGGACGTGCATCGCCGGGGCATTATGCTGGCAGAAGCACTGATGGGAAACCAGCATGCGAGCAGGGCAGCGGCAGTTTAAGTCTTTCATGTAGGCAATGTTGAAGCTATCATGAAGATGACTCAGCACAGAAAAACAGTAGGAACTCCTTTTCCAGCAGTGAGCTAGAGGGAACTTTTGGAAGTGCTACAAAACTAATGTAACAGAACCATAATTTCAAAATGCTTTTGGATTTTGTGCATATTAATTGGAAATTTATGCTTCACCCCTTCAGAACAAAACCTGAGGTTTGGCTGGACATGGCATTCCCTAAATACATACTGAAGTGTCAGAAATAATTACTGACACAGTGCCTTAACTTTGTACCATTGCACAAGATACCTACTTATTTGTATTAGAGAAGCATCACGTATTACATCATGCTGCCGCCTTAAATATTGAAGTAATGCAGCCTGGCGCAGCAATGTCTTCAGTCAGCATTATTGTATCCTTTAACAGTGCTTTAGTTCAACCTGAGCCAATACAAGGTACTGTACGATAGGTCAAGCCCCCTTCCCTGTTAAGGCTGTTCAAAACCAGCCGGTGCCTCAACAGGAAAATGGGGTGAGACAGGAGCTAAGGTAATGGCTGCTAAAGTGGCAGAACTGCTCATCACCCTCTTTTTTTCCTCACCACGTTTTATTTTGGCTAGTTTAAAGGGGTTCCTCGTAAGGTATTGGGAGAGCACTCTTGTTTGAAAAATGAACTACCAAACTGTCCTCTCAGCCGAATATCTACCTGCTCCACTGTTAGGTATATTTAACTCCTACAGCAACAAACTTTATACACCAGTATCTAACCACAGGGTTCTGGTGGTTACACAGAGCTTTTTACTTAAAAGAACTCGTCCTGCATGCTACAGCCAAGGTGGTTAAAGCAGCAGTGTCTTTTTGCCTCTGTAGGTATGATTACAAATCAACTTTTCCTAAAAACCTCTTCTTTTTAAGGTATGCAATGCAACAAAATAAAACATCAACCTACATTTTTATTGAGTCTAAGCCTACCTATCTTTTTAAGCCTTTGTATCTTTCTCAGTGTTTTATAGCTCTTTCTTCAAAGAATAAACCTTAATGAGCATCATGCAGGAGTATAAGCTCTTCACTTTATGTCTTTTCTGCAACACAGAATTACTCTACAGAGTTTCTGTACAGCCATTCACTGATCTTTTTCTAGTGAGCTAGTGTTTCTCATATGCAATAGCATAAGCAACATATGTTTATACATACTAATGCCTTAGAGAAAATTTCTATATGAAATTAAGCCAATGACTTTTTCTCCCCATGTTTTTGTGAAACCAGGGCTCTGAAACCCAGCCCAAGCACCACCACAGCTCTGGGAAATGCTCTCTTCGTGTAACCTTCCTTGTTACAGAACCAAACAAAATGCAGATACTCCACAGATACTCTCAGGAGTGCCTCCTTTCTTTAATCAGCTCACCAGAATAACTCCTAAAAATAATGAAGCAGGGGAAACTGCTGGAATTTGGGGAAAGGAAAACAGAGATCTTTGGGGTTTATTTTGTTCATCATTCACTACTTGGAATGACAATATTACAGGTAAAATATCCTGGCTTGAACTACAATATCAGTGTGACTTAGTAGATCCATAGAACTGATACATGCACACAGGCTGGGATGTAGTATTAGTCTAATGGAAGTAGAGTGCAAAGTCATATGCATGAAGTCTTAAGTTACGTTAGGTATCTCAACAAACTTAAAGGTTATTGTCTACCTGGAGAAAGCAAAATTGAATTTCCCATATTCCCTGTCACCTGAAACCTCATGACAGAAACTTAATTTTGAATCTAAGCTGCCAACAGAAAAGATTGTCTTTCATCTGCATCTCTCATTTCTAAAAAAAACATGAAGGTTTTCAAACCTGTTCCCTCATCTGATTTACTGCACATCTCTACAAACGCTGGAGCTGCTACAACAGGTATGGGGAACAAGCATCCAGGAGCAGGATAGGTCCAAGCTTCAGCAGCAGCCCAGACAGCTGCTCCTTTAAAGCAGCTATATGACCACAGTTGTCATTAATCTGACATTTCCCTATTTTAGCAGGCTCGTGTTTCTACAGAAGTTACTAAGGTGACTGATCGTCATTTCAAAGCTTCTGGTAACAGCATTTTTTCCCAATGTTTCTTCATGGCAAATTTAAGGTAGGGAGCAATTCCTTTGCCTGTTATGCAGCAAGATTGAAGTGGAAGAGAACTTGGAACAGGGCACTGGGAAGACACTTCTATGTCTTTTGTCACTGTTAGTAATGATGCTAGTCTGTAAGACAATGAGACCTTATGTACAAACAGGGGCGGGCAGTAAAGGGATCACTTTCCCCTCTCGTTTTCTCAAATAGAACTGGTGGGACAAAGGGAAGGGAGAAAAGAAAGAGGAATAAACTGAACAAGCTCTGCTGTGGGTGTTTATTCCACTTTGGAGCAAGTTGAGTTTCCACCTGGAGTCAACTGGAATCGCAGTTCTGAACACTGGTCCTCCAAACCCCTCTTGCAAGTCCCTTGCCATGAAAAGTGTACATACAGATGATTAAAATCCATGAGTGATGTGGACTCCAGCGTTCTACGCTGATGTCTTAGGGAGGTGCAAGTCTCTTCTTGGAGACCAGAAATCTTTTGCAAAATATTTATTGAGGCGATACAATTTCCTCCCCATAGAGAAGAGGTATCACTACACCAGCACCCTCCTCAAACCGATTACCAAGTTCCGACAGATTATTGGAAGAGATTCAGAGACCGAAGTGTAGGTACTGGTGCCAGCTGCCACTCCAGAATGTGGCAAGTGCGAGAGCTGCCAATTCCATGCTTGTGCCCTGGCTAGCTAACCCATTTGAAAGGCAACTGCACACCCACACTGAGGTAGTGACCTATGAAGTGGGGGGAGGAAATACTTTTGTCTTTACCAAGAATTCATTTCAAAGTGAAAGAGCTTGCAAGTCATCTGTTACTATTTTCATCCTGGCCAAGAAAATCTAAGTCATTTTCAGCTTCCTTAGTTTTACATGGTATCTCCTCTCCCATCATTCATCTAAATCTCGGCACCACAATTCAGTGAGTGCCGAGTGGGTGGATGCAGACACATCAGCACATGAAGTATTTACGCTTGCACACTTCATACTTGGCTCTCTGATACTGCAGCATCACGTGCTTCACATATACACTGATGTTCTCATTCTTTACACATGCCAGCAGAGTCAAAGCTTTCCAGTTAGAGGAAACATAACACTTCGGTGGCAAAAGAGAACCTTACACTTTACACTTTCCCCCCCTACCACCACAATGGGATAGGATATATAGCACGCTGTTTATGTCATATGTAAATCATAGCTCACACCCCAGACTACCTACACATGCTCCCACCCTCCCGTCTTCTTTTGGGAGGCGTCAGGAACAGACTTTGGGCCAGACACACTATTCTGTAACAACCATCCCACCCTTGGACAACTCTTTCCTGTACGACACAACATACATGCACGAATAATGAATGCAAGTCTACCATCAGAAGGAAGTGGAGAACAGTTCAGAACATAAGAAACTGCCTTGGGAGAGGGCTGCAGCTGCTAAAATAACCTGGCCCAGCCTGGAAGAGTCACTGTGAAAGCAGGCTGATGCAAGAACAGGCCAGAAGCAAAATTCACTACCCTGGCACTTCATTGCCTCTATTCCCTCTCTAGTCCCCAACAGTTCCTGTGCACACCCTCAGAGAAACAAAATATCACTGAACATTTCAGAGGGAACAAGACACTTCCATAAAACATTTCTTAATGCTACTGATAACATATGCCTACCTAATAAATCTGGTATCAGCTACAGCAGTATCAAATCATGTTTTAGACCTAAATTAAGTAATGACTGATGGCTATTTAGCTGGAAGGATGTAAGGCTGGCTACTAATCTCAGCGCTAGGACGATACTAGTACCTTGCATTTATCACCTACCCAAGTAAAGGAGTACATTAAGTGTTTTGGAAAGATTATGGCACTTTTATTTTTTAAATTGCAAATCAAGAGATTAAGGACTAATCTCCAAAATATGTGGATGCCTAAAAACACCTATGGGTGCTTAACCAATTTCTCAGAGGCATTTCAGCATTTCTGTATCATTAGACCCATACACTCAGTGCAGAACTCTTTGGACTAGGCTTCACCCCGGTGGTGGTGTCATTCTAGCACTCTGTGGTAGCTTACTTTCTCTTTTGTGCTCATCCTCATGGTCCCAAACTAGGTAAGACATAAATTTATCCAAGTTCCTAGAATTCAGAGTTACACAAATGAACTTCCAAGGCATGGAAGATGCAGTCTTTGAAACAGACACATTTAAGACTGCATACTGGTCAAATACCAGGAGAATCGGGAAGAACTACAGCTGACTCTCTCTCTTTTAAAAAGGAGAAGCACTGTACAAAAAATTAATGTATTTACTCTGAACACCACGTGAGGTAGAAGTACTTTACAGATGGAGAAACTGAGTACAGAAGTGTAGATGGAATAAGGGAATACAAAATACAATGCAAAAATCAGGAACAAAACTCAAGCTGCTTCACTGAAGTCCATTTTGATGAGGGAAATGGTATTTACCTTTAGAATGCCCTTGAAGATATTAAACACAGCTTTGAAAATTAACACAGTACTCTGCATAAAAATAAGGGAAGTAACATGACTTGCTAAATTGTCGAGTAAAATACCTAGAACTATGTGCATTATTACAAATGAAGAAGTTAAACCTAAAGGGATGAAAGTAAGTTTATTACATTATGTTTTCTCCTTCGGAGTGTGATTCAGGCAAACTAAGCCCAAGTGGTTTTACACCTTTTTCCTCATCTCATTTTGAATTCCATACCCCCCTCAGTCCCAAATCATTCCCTTCTACAGCCTTTTCCAGGTATTTTATAGTTCTAATTCATAGCTAATATTTGCTCAACATAACTTTGAAATAAGCAATTTACTCCTACTGTATAAAGAACTCCCAGGTCATCCACACAGAATTCCACAATGGAAAACTGCTAAGTTCCAAACTAGTAATATTATTTTCATAAAACCATTCTAAAATAAGGTCAAAACCAGTATTGCCAGTTCAGATCCAGTTTACTTGTAGTTTTTCTTTGGGGGTTTAACCAAAACTCATTGTAATATTGGAAGTAACACATTTAAGTCAGTCAACATTGCCATCCTAGTTACAAAGTGTGATACAGCTAGAATCCTAAAGTCCGAACCATACAAACTAAGGAATAAAGTTTTTACTGTGAACAGCTGTCTAAACAAAACAAGATGCTGTGCAGAATGGGTACTAGTCTTCAAGAGGGGTTTGGGGTTTTTTGCTTTTAATTCTTGTACTGGTTGAACAATCACTGCAGTCTGTTGTTACTCAGAAAAATTGTATGAATTAATGATAATAAGCAATATTTTATTTCAATACCAGATCTATGGTTTGTGTGTTACACTGGGGCTGTCTTGACTGATATTAAGCACATATGTCTGAAACACAAAATAACATAAATTAGACATGCCATGGGACATGTACAATTAATTTCTAGTAAAATGTGGATAATTAAACCCACTTCTACACCAATTCTTTTACACTTTTAATGGTGATAGTGACTAGTATTTTAGTAAGACTGTAAAATTCAGTAGAATGTACAAGGACAACCATACAACTCAAACATAATGTCTGCACAGCTTCCAATTCCACTGTGAAAATATCCCCCCTCCAAAACAGAAATAGGCACTTCATCTTTAAAAATGAAGCACTTTCTTTTGTTCTTCAGTCATCATCAACAGTTGGCTTGATTGTCACTCCTCTTCTGATTTGACCCCATCCAATTAAACTGCAAAAAAAACCCAAGCCACAAAACAAAAAACCCAACAGTTACTTTTAATAGTAGTCAGAAACATCCAGGATAAATCAACATCTTTCTGTCATTCTTATGCCTTCAGTTCTCACATTTTGAGTTTTCTCCACCTCTCTCCCACCCAAAATACCCTACAAGATCTAAGACTGGTTAGTGGAAACACAGAATAAGAAAGGATGAGGGACAGAGAACATTGTATGTTTGTAATCAGTTAACGATGTATCTCTGATCAGTAAACTAAAAATAAAAAAATTTTGTAACTTATGCTGTACAGGTGGACTGTAAATCTATTCACAGCTTGATTTCTTTCATCTATGCCTGCAGTGCTGCATTAGCTTCAAAGAGAAAGAAAATGTGAAAATTCAGCCAAGACAGTAAGATTATAAACAGAGCTGTAGCTCTCAATGAACCTGTAACCTATAAAAGGTAACTCGACTCACAGGTAAGTTCTACTATTTATATTCAGTAACATTAAGGCCCCTTTTATTGGCCACTGTTGCCTCAGAAAAATATGCTTGTAAAAAGAAATTAAGATTATGTTCATTTTCACAATCAGCAGGCAGCCCATGTTATTAATACAACTGTCTTTAAAACATTTCCAATTTCTGGTACAGAAAAACACTGTCTCAATTTGCATCTCAATTTTATTTGCTAAGCAGTAAAGCCTGTCTCTGGACACCAGAAAAGGAACTGAAATATATTAGACCAGCACTTCCCACTTTTTAGGGCCATATCCATAGGTTATAACTAGTCCACCTTTGATTTCACTGTTCCCTGGAATCACTAGTGTATCCTGTTTGCTTGGCCGTTTGCTGTTTAACCTCTATGCTTCTATATATTTACTTTCTATTTTATATCTCGTGTTCATCTCTCGCTTTCACATTTTCTTCCAGCTTTTCAGTACTCCATTGCTTCAGGCTACAAGTTCCTTTTCAAAGGACCAACTGTGTATTACCTTTACTCCAACTGGATTTTATTATGCTGCTCTTCCCAGTTTGCCTCCTTTCTCTTTTCTCAACTTTCACTTTCCTTATGTTGTCCCTTCGTCCTTTTAATACAGCACAGCAGGCAACTTTTTCATAACAGGATCTTTATAGCAGGCTGCCACTACTTGTCTACCCTATAAACCAGAGACAAGTGGGCTATTTGGCAAAATTTGGTCATGTTTTTCAAGTGGGAAGTAATCTACAGAAGCCACAAAACTCACATTAAAATTTACATAGGCTGTCAGTCTATAGCTTTAAAAAAAAAAAGCAGCATAATTTCCAATATAAATAGTTTCTCCTCTTCCTTTTGCTTTCCCTAACTTAATTTGGGTCCTAGTCTTCTTTTTTCTTTTATTTCCACCCCGCTCTGTTCACAAGATATTTCCTTTGTTTTTTTTTTTTTAAGGGAATAATCTCTTCCCTAATTTGTCAGCTAGCTCTGAGACAGCAAGCACTGAATTCTCATCTACACTTTCCTGTTGGTCTGAAGAAGAAACACACAACCATGGACATTTAAAGCTTGGTTCTTTTTCATACAGTAAGGACTTCTTGTATGAATGACTATGTTCCTTTGTACTTTCCCCTCATACTAGAAGAGCTGTGCAGGGCCAACGAATCTAAATACCCTTATGTCCTTATGATATTCATATAGTCTTATGGAACACGCAATAGGTACAGTATGCATAATCATCTAAAGATTAGTGTGGCATCAAGCTTAGAATGAATCATCAGCCAATTCTGCTCATCATTTTCAGCCTCCAGATGCTTCTGTGCAGTCAGCCATTTTACACTTGTAATTTGAATGGGTCAATCCAGTTGATATTTTTTTTCTTTACTCTCTAATGGTACATAAAATACTCGAACCTTAGAATGTCTCTCCTCCATTCCCCTTCAAGGTTGCACTGGAAGTGACATACAGCTCCACAGGTTGAATATCACCGACTTAGGTGTGTATAAAGACAGGCTTTAGCTTAGCTTTACTAGAATTCTCAAACCATGCTGCTGAGATAGCCTACTGTTAGCATGGGTCTTTTGGCAACAAACCATGAACCTCAGATGTTTCCTTGTCTGTTAAGTAATAGGTATCTACCCACTATGATGCTGCTTTTAAAAGAGGTTAGAAATTAAATGAAGCATACCACAATAACAGTGTCAATGTGTTAGGAGAATCCAGAGAAATTTTAAAAACAGACATACATTTACCTATTCTAGAGCAAAATCAGATCCATGTATTTTTTGTTAACAATACAATGACAAGGTGCTCTACCCATTTAGCACCAACTTACCGCCAGTGTTTCTCAACTCTTCGACTCAGGGCAATTTTTTCTCCCACTTCTGTGCATACTGGGTTAGTTAGCACAATCTTCCCCAAATCAGCCTTTACTGCACTGACTCTCCCTCCAGTAGATAAAGATCCTATGTTTACCATTAAAACTTCATTCTTTGATAATTTTTGCACCTGAAGAAGGATACACAAAACTATGAAACATAGGCTTTATTATTTAAAAAAACATACCACAGACAATACTGAATATCTTCTGTTACCTAGCTGCCACAAAAAAATATATAACTGAGAAGTGCAAAAACTGTAAGATCCTCATACGCAAACCATGCACAACAGTGTCAGTGGACAAAGAATATATTTATGTATTTGTCCTTTCACATGTGTTGTGCATGTAGTATTGCAGGTTCTTGGTATGCTATACTTTCTCGGGATTTCTCTACATTTTCTATAAAACATACTGAAGATTGCACATACTGTATTAAAAGCACACACAGTCTCAGCTAGTGCTTCAAAATGGAATGTTATACCATTCTTCTAAATGATCTGGAGATTCTCATTTCCCTTATGCCTATATACATCAAAATGACTCCTCAAAAAACAGTTCATTTCACAGGATGAAGAGAGCACTGAAGTATTTAACTTACTGTTGCATGAAGCAGTTTATAGATTTTAATGCTAGCAGGGAAAACTATGATCTTTTAGTATGATTTGTGTAAAATCGACCATGGAACATGAGACTGTGCCGTGCATCAAGCTCAGCTTCTTCTCCACTACAGTGTTTCAAAAATACTTAGCTTTAAAAGGTTCTTCAGAGAGAAAATCTACAAAAAGCATAGTGTATAAAACTAATTATTGCACAAATGAATAGGCTGATAGCAAAGGAAAACAACTATTGGTATGTTTAGAAGAATACTTACCTTTGGGACACATAAATACTCTATGTTACTTTAAACTATTGTGATATGAATTCCTACTCCTCTGAAGAGCATTCTTCTATAATATTAAATATGCAGATAAGTTGTGACAAGCATATATGAACAGGGAGACATCATTATTACATGAATAAAAAAACGTACATACTAATACAACTTAGGACAAGAAGAGAAATCAGGGAAATTACAAAAAGGGGTACAGACCTTTGCAGCTTTCTTGTCTCCTTCAGTGCGCACACCTAATAGTCGTCTCAGCAAGAAATAGGAAATTTCTAGCTCTGTAAATATTTCTGGCAGTGCTCCAACTGCACCAAGAACTTGGCCTACCATTCGGTCAGCCCGACACAAAGTTGGATCAATCTTAGTTCCAACACCTACAACACAACAAGGGAAGTAACAAGGAGTAACTGAAAGGTAGCGGTCACATTTACATATTAAAATATTTGAAGATCTAAAAACAACAAACTGAGAATGTACTGAGAATTCCCTGTTACCTGCACAGCACTTTCAGAATATCAGCAAGACTGTGAGCTCTGTCTAAACAGATGAAGAAATTATTCTACTGTTAAAGCCGGTACAATTAACAATGCAAGTTGATCTGCATTGGCCAGTGACATTCAGGAAATTTATTTATTTATTAAATATCTGATTTTCATACCCATGTTGTCTGTCTCTACATATATGAATTATTTGAAATTGCTCATAGCATTTTTGTTTACTACATTGAAATAAATTGTTGAATGAAACCAAGTGCTTTCAATAAGCATGAAGAAAGAAATCTTTTCGTAAGAGAATATCCTTACCTATAAGACCTCCTGGAGCAGCATATTGTAGATCATTGTGTTCAGCAAAGAGTGACACAATTTTGGAAAAGATTGGCTTGCACATGAGTTTTCCTTCACTGTCCTTGGACACAATACCAGGCCGGACCTCAATTTCCTGACCCACCTAATTACAGAAGTGAAACGGTGATTAACTGGTTGTTTCACAGGAACATAAAGGTAACTACTAGTCACAGATAAGACCTACTTATCCCAAGATCTACTGTTGATACAAGTCCTTGGTTCTGGGCTACTGTAGAACTTTTAGGACTTCCGTTGCACTGTTTATGATAAATCGAACAATACTGAAAGCTCCGTATATTATAGCCAATGTAACAATTGATTTTTCTCTTCAATACAATTAACAAAACTGCTTTAGCAAAGGATATTTATGATTATTAATTCCAGAATTTAAAATTTAGTGTAATTTTTTAAAAATGACATTTCATTTAGAAATGTTACAGCGCTGAGAAAAATTGAGTTAATTCAATTGGGGAAACTGATCAGCATCAATAAACTGCAAGACAAAGAAAATACAAGCTGTATAAATGTTCGAAGATGTAGTTTGCTTTCTCATCCAACAGACCAACCTCTGAAGTTTCCATCTATTGACAGTGTCCCACAAGCAAAATAAAAAAATTAAAAAAAAAAAATCACAATATCCTTGAACACTCAAACGGGGAGTGGGATCTGTGGGAACCCACACACATTTCAGAGGTACCTTTAAAGTTCTTTTGATCCCCCTTTTCTCCCCCAATAATTCAGCAAGTAAAAGTGGTAGGACTGGAAAAAAACCTGGCTCCCTCAATTTTTGTAAGCAATGAAATCAGTATCATTATTAGCAAAAGTTAAGACTATGGTAACAAAAATACTTATAAACCCAATAAAAATCAGTGTTTCTTGTTCTGGTGCTTTAAAACAGGAACGTAAAAATGAGGCACAGACAGAAAGGACAGGTGCCATCTGACTGTACTCTAGTTTTAAAAACATTAAATTATATAGGCTTATTTTGTACTAAGCATGCAAAAACTCTACTCGTTATCATCATCACAAGTCGTCAGACAAGAAAGGGAAAAGGTTACCTTTAAAACACCCTTTAGAATACTGCCACCAGCTACCCCCCCCTTAAGGTCATCAACTTCACAGCCAGGCTTGTTGACATCAAAGGATCTAATTACTGAAAAGAATAGACCGTAACCAAGTTTATATTTAAGATGAGGTTTTCAAAGAATTAGCACCTTTCTTTAGCAACTCTGCTTCCCTATTCTTATTATGGTATATACATATTTATAAATACTATAAAAACATAATTCAGGGATAACACTAGAATATGATGAATATTTTATTCCAAGTTTTAAAGTATATAGTTGATTTTGTTCAAAAAAAGCTGCTCATATACGTAAATGGCTTTGTATACTGTTCCTGCATAGTAAAGATTAACTTAAATACCAGTATCTGAAAAAGAAAGCAATGGTTAACTATATTAAAAAACCCTCCTCATTCACAATGTCAGTTGTGAATATTGTAACCTTGTTTTAATGTAGTCAATTTTTATGCATTCTGAACATATGCTTTATAGGTCTCTCATGTTTTAGGGAGGTGGGGGAGCAAACAAACAGATTCATTGTAGTGTAGGGGAACTGAATTTCAAAATATGCTGGACAAAACCAGAGACTTTCAGGAGAGAGGATTAACACAGAAAAACCTAACCAGGCTACCTATAAGATTTTTACGGAAATAATTTAATTTTCAAATTCAACAGTTTGTCAGTACTTTGTTAAACCAAATTTAAATTCATAGCAACTAACGGAATGTTTTAAGACACAGGTAAGTTTCTCATCTTTATTGCACTTTAGTGCTGTCATACACAAAGAACATACACAAAACCCAGCAATTACCTCAAATATATTTAACTATAGCACTTAACTATGAATAAACAATATAGTTTTCAGACAATATGCAAGTTTTAAAATAAGAGTACACTAAATCCTTTCAAACATACCTCTTCAGAGCATTCAGCAACATGCTAGTTCAAGTGTAGATACATGTAGTAAATGGTTAGCCACAAAAGCCCAGACCTAAGCATTTACGTACCAATTAGCCTTGGTTCAGATGTGAAGTCTCGCAAAGGGACTGGGATTTTCTTCACTATATACTCACAAACTACCTCAATGTTGTATTTCAACTGTGCTGAGATTGGAATTATTGGAGCTCCTTCTGCAACTGTACCTAAAACAAAATCAAGTTCAACATCAAGCCTTAATATAGTATTTACAGCAACAAGACCAAGTGTTCCATCATTGTTAAAAACACTAATCAATGTCAACGTATATTTTTATGTATTTCCCAAAGCAGTATCACAGCATTTATCCTTCCCTTCAACATTTTAGCTCAAACCAACCAGACCTACTTTTCGAGGCAGTCGTATTGCTTCTGGATAACTGTGTACTGAAGAGCTGTACAGTTTCTCTCTGAACATTGTGCAAGATAATCTTCTGCTCTAAGGGAGAATTCATTTCTTACACTGTGATCAGAAATATTCTTAAGATAATTTCCTTGCAGAGATTGGTATCTCAGTATTTGATATATCAGTATTAATTTTACAGTCAGATTTTATTCTGATGAACTAAAATTCCCATCAATTTTATGATCTTTTTTTTCTAAGTTTTGCAATACAAATACTTACTTTAGAAAAATCCCGATTTTATGGAAGAATTTATTTAGTTATCAAGCCTTGTTAAATGTTATTAGTTTTAATTCTATCTATGTTTCTTGTGATAACTCCAGTTCTCACAAAGAACTCCAAATCTACACGTCAAGCCACTCTGACATAGCTGTATGAACAGCTTATATAAGGCAACAATTCTGAACTAAACAAAAAAGAGACCAATTTGCTACTTTTGAAGATGACAACCCAGCTCTGCAGCTTTCACATACCCCAGCTAAAGCAGATAAGCAGGGAAAACAGTGGAAGTTCATGGGAAAGATAAAACTAGACTAAAAGTTGAGCAGAACTTTGTGGACTGAGTAGGATAACCCTTTCTGAACTGGACTTACAGAAAGATAAAAGACCAATCTTTTGTATTAGATAAAAGTCACTAATGCATTTGTACCTACAAGGTGCCCCTAACAAATACCGCTTCATTCTCTCCCGCACTGCAGTAAACTCACAGTACAATCTCTAGCAAAGAAACAATCCAAAAAGGGACAATACCAAGAAGAAATCACAAATTCAGTGAAAACTACTAGACAAGAACTCTGACCAACAGCCATTAACACTACTGTATGTAAGCAGTTTGAAACAGCTAAGAAGCACAACCTCAAAGGTCTATTTTTTAGATTAACAGACTATGTACACCAGCATCATCTGAGAGAAGCTTTTCTATAAACATATAGAAAACCACCAAGGCCATGGCCAAATGCTGAAGAATTTCCACCACTAACTGAGTTTCTGCTGTTGAAAACTTACCTTGTACAAATGCAAGAATCTGTTCATACTGTTCTTTAGCCTGGCTCTCCTTCACCAAATCAATCTTATTCTGCAGAATCAAAATGTGTTTCAGTTTCATGATTTCTATAGCAGCTAGATGTTCTGAGGTCTGGGGTTGAGGGCATGACTCATTACCAGCTGAAAGAAGAAAAGTGACTGCAATATAGAAATTATAAGGACAGACAAAACTCCTGCAGTTAGGACATCCACTTCCCACTATATCTTTAGAAAAGACGACAGTTATCTCTCAGTAAGTTACATGTGATGCATCCAAGTCAATAAGTACCTACTCTTCCTCAGAAGTGATGGCTGTAGCACCCATACAATACATGACAGAAGAGAGGTTGCCAGAGTGGTTCCCCCATTCTACTTGCTCACAGTAGAAACACACCTCTAAAATTTCCAAAGATACTGACAGATAACTTGTGTCTACTTGACTTAGTCCTTCAGGTCTTCAGACATCTCAGTACTGACTGTAGCATAATGGACAATTCACCTTTCAAGAAATATCTTAAAATTCCATGGCATTTTCTTATCACTAAAGACATAAAAATGCCAGGATCCCCAAACTCTATAACACACAATAAATGTATCAAGTAGGGCAGTTATCAGCATAGTCTGGATTTCAGCCATTCAAGAAGCCAAGAAGCCCAATGTGCCATTATGGTGGTTAATCTCACTTGACGTTTGGTCTACCACACTTTCTAGATCTAAACAAGCAGAAGGAATGATAGCTCATCAGCTATCTCAGACTACTTAAACTACAATATCTGAAGCTGTTTTCCTTACTTGTTGACATGCCCTATCTAGGTATCTAGGTACTACTCACCACTGCAGAGCACTAAATTTTTCTATAGACATACAAAAATCAGTTTTATTCACTTCCTGTTGGTTGCAAATCAGAACAGAAGTTGTCTAAATCAAGGTAAATCTCCTATACTTTGATTTTACCCGTATTCATCTGGGTTTACTGTTTGTACTGATATTTGTGGACTCTCCTGTACGGCAAAGGCTACATACATATTTAAAGCAAACTGAAGCTTCAGAGAAGCTCAAAATGTACCTGTAGCTAGTCTATTTCCATAAAATTATATAAATTTTACAGTACTATACCACTACAAGGTTTCATCTTACCTAACTAATCTTCTGTCGATTGTGCCAGCTACCAGACTAATGAGTATGTATAGCAATGTTTAAAAGAGACAGCTTGTGAAGGTACATTTTCATTGTAGCATCACTTTATTTTCTTAAGCACATCTCAAAAGCATTCACTCCTTTCAATCCCTCACCCAGCCCCACTACATTTTAAAACCCTTATAAAGTGGCTTCATGATATTAAAAAAAAGAGAGCTCTGCTTTTGCGTAGCAATCATTACCTATCAACAGTAAAGCTGCATCCATTACTGCTGCACCGTTCAACATAGTAGCCATCAAAATATCATGGCCAGGACAATCCACAAAAGAGACATGCCTGTTGTAGAAGAAGGTTAAAAAGAAGTCCAAAAGCCAATTATCAACAATTTCTCTGACTGATTTATGTGAGTGACTAGGCAGACTCAAAAGTTAAAAGCATCCTTAGAATAGATAACCAAACATTTCAAGACAGATGCTGAGAAGTAATACCTTAAAAGTATTTTCAAAAAAGTTCTAAAAGAACATAAAGACTACTGAACAGTTTTTCTGAGTTCTAAGATTCAATACCTTATATCCATATTAGGTACAGCTTTAACATTCCACAAACTGTAAATTAGACTAGATTTAAATGCACCATAATAAATAAAAAAGCTAAACAAAACAACCAACAAACACACCACACAAGATTTCTCTTCTCTCTTGGAGATGTCTCCCATCCTCCAATTTTAGAAAATTATGTATCTTTAATTACACAGTTGTAATTGCACTTCACTTCAATGATTTATCTACAAAGACAATGTTACAGTTCTTAGTTCCAACCTTACGATTTTATTGTGCAGACCATAATAGTTGATACACTACACCCTTGCCTGAACTTATTCAGTGAAGAATCCTTGTTTCCTGGTATCATGCCACCAAAAATCAAGGGACTAATTTGCTTTTTTGCTGACAATGTTAAAAATCTACTATAAGCAAATAAACAGTAAGATAAAGAATCCAAAGCTTTTAACCAATAGTTTAACAATGGCTGCGTGACTGTCATACTACAACAGAAGTTATTGTTAGAATAAGCACTCTGTTGGGAATCTGAGTAAAGGAAGGAAACACATGATTACAGCACTATGTGTATTTCATACACAAGCATCAGTCAGGAATCTTGTACAACAGTCTTCATGACTACTCTCATTTGAGCAATCATTGTAAAAACCCATGTAACCACTGTTGTGGTTACTATGCTTGCATAATGACCATGCTATGCTTTATTAGAAATGAAGTAAATAAAGAACACTTGGCCTCCAGTTAGACACCTGATCTCACATTAAAATAAATATATAAAAGCCTGATGTTTAAGAACTTTGAAAACTTTTCTGCCTTTAAGAAGAAAAAGTTTAACAAAGTCACCCTCCAGAAAGGAATTTTAAAGATGTGTTTGTGAGGTCCGCATCAGTTCTCATTCTAGAAGCTTTAAAATGTACTTATACTAATGGCAGAAAAATTTCACTTCAGAGTCCTGCAAATACCTGAGGGCAGAAGACACAGTTGTGCTCTACCATGGTCTGTAAATAAAACAAGGCAGTTTAGATGAGACCTTAGATCAGGGGTGCCCAGCAGATGAGAACATGTGGTCTATCATAATCATTCAGCCTACAGCTCAATCATGACTGTTTTCAGTTATGTAAAAGGACGTAAACACAATTTACACCGTTCATTTTACAGCAGTTACCTGACTAGTTTAAAATTCCCTTTGGTACCAGGAATATCTGTAGGGAACTCATCTGGGGTGCTACTTCCACAGGATCGGTAACACTCTGGCCGGGAACAGCTTGGGTCATCCAGCTTGTAAATCTGTAAATAAATTTTTTTAAAATTGAGAAAAAGTTTAATTGATTAAGGATTAGTTACCTGTGAGCTTACACCCACCCTGAAACATATGTGCTAGATTTATAGTAATGACTCACCTTTGCATTAGCATAACCCAGCTTGATTGTGATATTTCTTTCCAGTTCATTTTTAAATCTGACAGTATGAACTCCAGATATAGCTTTGACTACTGTCGACTTTCCATGGGCTACATGACCAATTGTACCTATGTTTCAAAAGCAAATGTTTGTCAATAAACCATTGTTTAATTTTGTGCAATGTTCCATTATGATCATAATTACCCCAAACTCTCTGCAGCTGGTAATTCCAGAGCTCCCATCAGAAGCATCTATGGGTTTCAGAATCATTTTTGTTTAAACAAACAAGATCCTAAATTGAGCTCCCAATGGGCAGATTTCTGCATTTTCATGAAACTCATTTCAATGTTTAATTTTAAGGTAAAATAAACTTTGCTTTAGCAACTATTCCCCACTTCATTCAACAGTATTCTTGAAGTAAAATTGGCACTTTTCAAGTTAAAAGGGTTTGACAAGCCTCTTCCTGTACCCTGATAAAATTTATTGTAAAACCACTGTATCTATATTACTGTTTGTTTCAGTAATAATTTCTTGAAAGTGTTCTCACATAGGTACCATATGCTAATGCATGAGCACCAGAGTCACATTAATGCACCCCTCTTTTTTAGAAGTTTGTTTTTACCTATATTAATTGTTGCTTGTCTGCTGATGACTTCTGGTGAAAGAGGCGTCAACTTGGTAACATCCTGTATGAGGGAGATTTTAGAATTTATTCATCTCGTATCTAAATATTTAGAGAGTAGTACATGTATTTTCTTAAAAATTATTCAGTAGTTCTATTCAGCAAAGTCGAATCAAGCTCATTAAAATAATTCTAGATATGCCAGCCTTTTAAGTATGTGAAATAGGACAAAAAGTGAACAAAATCCTGACTGTAAATCAGTACAGGTTGCAACTCAAAACACTTGATTGTAAATTGGTATAGTCTGCAAGGTGTTAAAGATCGAAGTAAACAAAACTAAACAAAAAAAAAACCCAAAGAAGCTCTAACTCACAAAAACACCCTTATCTACCCACAAACTTAAATTACACATAACAGGCAAATTCAAATTAACTTTCCATGGGCTATACGGTGAACTGTGGGTATACTTTAAAAACACATGTTTATCAATAAACAGTCGTTTATTTGGTATAAGGTTCCATTACAGTCAATATATAATTACAATTAACACTTTGGAGTCAGTAGGTCCAGAGACTTCATTAACACCATAGTTAGGGTTTTTTTTCCCTAAATGGCTATATTTTCCTCTAATATTGTTATTGCTGCTTTAGGTACCAGACAAAAATTCTGCTGTCCTAAATAGCCTGTTGCATGAACCTACTGGTAGCACATGGCAAATCAAAACATCTGCAAATAACTTACGTATAGTTAAAAACACAACTCTTCAGAGTTGTTTGTTTTGTTTTTTTTTTTTTTAAAGCTGTTTGTCCAAATATTGGACAAATGTTGAAATCCGCTGAAATGTTCCTCTGTACTATTTTTGAAACAGTTCACAGTTAATTTCCATCCTGCACTGAATTCATGTGGATGAGCTGCTCAGTTCAAGCAAAGATTGTTGATGCCAAAAGAGTCCTCAGGGCAGGATATAAATATTTTGCTAAGATACAAATAATACACACATTAATTTACATTAAATCATAGATCATTTACAGTGTTACATGCAGGTTCTGTGCATAACAATCACATAAACACATCTGTTTAAAAATGGAAGCTCACTTATTCTGTTCTCAAGTACTACAGGAATAAAATGCTCACGTCCAATAAAAAAACATCAGTTTTGTCTACCTAACTCAGACAATTAAATTTGTATTTCTTGTATATCTAATTTAAAATGACTACACGCACTGAAGTCATCGATGGGAAAATGACCTGCAGATGGCACCATCTAGTAGGGTGACAAGCACATAAGCATGATGCAAATCCTGTCATCAAGAGAAATGTTCCTGGTACACACAATTATGCACACATGCAATTTTTTCCTCAAGACTGGTATATGGTTAAGTTCAGCTATAAGCTCCAGTCAACCGTATGCATTCAAGGGCCAACTGAAAAAGTACAATATAGGCCTTAAAGGTAATTCATACTGACCTCCCCACCAGGCCTATCTGTGCTCGTTCTGACCGGCAAATGCCATGGCCAGCAATGAAAGGAAGTAAGGAAACTTTCTGAAATTACTAACATGCTTCACTAATTAATATCAACATGCTTATCTATAACACAAAAAGAATTCTTGTGGTCAAACCCCAAGAATATCAAACGTTATTACTGTAAAGACAAATAAGCCCTTCTAGTTTGCTGAACACCAGGAAGGCAGCAATATGACTTTCGGCCGCTGTTGTCTCCATATACGTGTAGTGAGACAGCCCAGGCGAGACATTTAATAGGCAAAACTACCACAGCAAGAAACGACTGCAACTGATTTTCTTAGTAGTCAAGAAAATTTTCTTGGCAGACCAACCACGGCAGGGCTGGCAGCCAATCCATCTAGCCCACTGGGGAAACAGATCGCCAACTTATCGTTCTACTTCGAGAAGGGAAGAGCTTTTATCGCCGCTAAAGCAGGACACCCCTCACGAGGAGGAAACTGCACGTCTCCACCACTGCCACACAAAGGCTCCGCTCG
>NW_010512087.1:0-263 GCF_000687285.1 Phaethon lepturus
CCTCCTCCCTGCATCGCCGCCGCTGTAGCGATGTGCTGTGGCGTAGGGAGCTCGGCGACGGCTCGGCCTTTGCCTTGCTGGCGGCACCGAAATGCGCCCAGCGACCGCCTTTGGGAGACACCCGGTGGCGGGAGGGATGCTCTCGTAGGTGGGGAGGAAAATCTAAACGTAGTCCTGTAAGCCCTGAAAAACAGGGACTCAGGTCGTCTGGGGATTCTTGCGGCGGGGGGTTGTGTTGGTTTGAAAAACGCATTAAACGTGGG
>NW_010512087.1:294-9567 GCF_000687285.1 Phaethon lepturus
GCATTTAACCGTGCGAAATGTGGGTGACGTTTGTATTACTGTTTTTAGGACAAAAGCTGAAAGCTTGTCCGTTTAAAAGTGACTTGCGCGTTGAGGTGAATTGTCAAATATAAACCAACTGCAGAGACAAAAATTTACTGGAGAAGAGGATTTACATTAATTCTTCAAGCTGTTCTTTCTCCCTTAAGGCTCTTGTCTAACCTGTAGGGTGGTTATGGTCTGGTAAGCTCCTCCTTTCCTTGGAGTTACAGGGTTATTTCTAGTTGGAACTGGATTTAAAATAATGCTTTGTATCTATCTCTCTGTTTCATAATAAAGTGCATATCTATGCAGATGGAGATTAGATACTCCTCAAAAGGCACAGCCATGTCTTTGCACGCCCAGTCATCAGATGTACTTGTATCTTACGCAAATGACACAATTAAATATTGCAGAGTTGCTAAGAAAAGTTTGTATTTGTTTATACCCACTGGAACTTTCCTGAATGGTTAAATATTCTGAGGACTACAGGGTCTTTGGAGTACATCTTGTCTCATATTCAGGTGAGGTCTCTTGTATATACTTCTGACTTGCCTTGGATGATGTGTCCTCTGCATCCTTTCAGCATGAATTCCTTCTGCGTTTTTCCAAAGAGTGCCAATTAATACATGATAATATGTTAGATGATGGTTACTGAAGTGCTTGTCAGACCGCTTCTCCAGTTCACTCCCTCACCTGCAGGTTTTCTGACTCTGCAAGTACTGCAGAATGTAATGTTTACCAGTTTCTGAGCCACCAGATTTACAGCCCACCATGTTAAGTAAACAGATTTACTTTAATATACCAGGCTGTAACCTGCAAGCTGTTCCCCCTCCCCTTCAGCTGTCTTTGTGAGAGTGGTGGGTGGACAAATGGGAATAGCAAAAACACCAGTTGTCCCAGTTTCAACTTGTAAACGTGGATCAATGTCCAAGTGGGAAAGCAGATACTGGGAAGCTTGTGGCTCTTGGTAGTCCTCATAGCCTGAAATCCTAAATTCATCATGTGTAAACAGCCCTCTGCCAACCTTCAAACCATCCTGATACCACTGAATTTGCAGCTTTTTCCTTGTGATTAGTGCTGTTTATGTAGATTCAGTGTCACTTTCACTAAAATGCCACTGACTGGATGAAGTACACTTAAAAAAAATAATCAGGGACTAAAATAAAGTCATTTAAAATATGGCAAATCAAAAAAATACAACCCAAGATGCTTCTCTTCTAGCAAGCATTTCAACTTCTGACTGAAAATACTGAACTATGCTGTCATTGCCTGCAGCATGGATCAAATACTTGTTTTCTCAGGCTGTGTTGTATTTGAGGACTCTGTAGAGAATAGGGGTTTTTTTGTAGTTGAGACTTTGTAGTAAATCAAGGCATTCACAAGCAGGAGAACATCATTAGCTACTGCCAGCTGCAACTTGCACAATGGTATTTTAGGACAGCCTAGGAGATGGAGGGATTTACTGCAGCGTGCTGCACTATAGTTTTTCGGCTGAATCGTGAGTGCTTTGGCCATCTACTTACTAGTTATGGATCAGACCTTAAAATAACTCCAGGAGCTATGGTAATGCCACTATCAATGAATCAGAACTCTGAGATCCACAATGGACTGTCCTTCAAAAAATACTGCCTAATGTTGAAAGGTGGAATACAACTTCACGTCACTGCCTTGAAGACAGAATATGTATGTGGCTGAATGGTACAAGAAAAGCATCCAAATCTGATGATTTAATACCAGAGACAGGACAGACCAGAGATAATGTTTGTTTTTTTGTTTTTTTAAGAGCTGTAGGTGCATTTTCTGAAAAGGAGGATGTAACAAGGAAAATGGGACATCACAGGATATAATGATTTTACGTCTTTAACTGGCACATGGTTAGAGGTTAATGTGACTATTTAATGATTCATTAGTACAGAAGGGTCTCTACGTTATTGCTGATAGAATGTTGTATCAGTGTTGTGTTACTGAAGAATTAATTGCACTGAAGTCTTTGTCAGTTGGTAGACTTTCCTCTGTTTACTGAGGCGGATTTTTTGTGTGTTATCAGTGGCTGTCATTCTTAGAGTAATTTCTGTCAATCCCAACACTGCAACGGATTTTTCTGCTTATGAAGATACAAAACTTGTAAGAGCTGAAATTGATAGAAAAGCAACTGAAATAGGTGTAATTTTCCCTTAACCATAGAGAGGGGTTGAGAAGACCACAACTTAGCAAAGACCTTGTACAAACCCTTTCTTCAGAAGTCTGTTCTTTCAACAATATAAAGTAAATTGCATACTAAAAAGACTTAAATCTCTTCAAGGAAGCAAAATGTAGTGCTCTGGGATCAAACACACTAGAAATATTTAACGTAGAGAGAGATAGCATGATGGAGCTGCAAGGATATGTTATGTTCACTTGTTCTTACTGGATAGGTAGATTTACCTTGAAGTAGGTTCAATTTCAGTGCTCGGTGTTCAAGGCAGATTTCAATGGATATTACAAAATGATTCACTGTTGAAATTCTCTCGCTGCAGTAGAAGAGCAAGTTCAGGGTGTGTCTGCAATGTATGGTTCTGATTTCAGTGGTGAATTAATTATTGCTCAATTTCATCTGTTGCAACCTTCAGCTCGCAGAAGGAACATTTCAGTTCAGAAGTCAGTCTGCTTAGCAAAGTTGTTGTCTTGGTTTATGAGTGAGTGCAGGGGTGTTAAATAGGTTTTGGTGGGACTCAGTGGTGCCAAGAGTATAAGGCTTTAGTGTTACATTTTTCAACCATAATGGGACATTTGTATGTCAGTTGATGCGTGGCTTGCTTCTACATAAGGACAAACCACAACTTACAGAGCTGTCAATGTTCTGGAAGAGCCTGCAGATTTTGTAAGCTACTTGCATTACTTACGTTTAGATGGTAAAAGACTATACAGTACTACAGCCAAAGAGGGCTACAGAGACAAATTAGAGCATATTTATCTCAACTCACTGTTAACAGATGAATCAAAGTGTTGCTTTCACAGGGTATGGGTATTGTAGACTGCGGGTGTCCCTGGTGCTGCAGGACAGTGTCATGGTTTAACCCTGGCCAGCAACAAAGCACCACCCAGCCACGTACTCTCTCTTCCAGTGGGATGGGGGAGAGAATCAGAAGGGTGAAAGTGAGGAAAAGAAAAAATTAAAATTAACTCTTGGCGCAGACAAAACCAGCACAGCCAATACAAATGTAAATACATTTCACTTTGTAGATATATTTTAAAGCAGTATGAATTGTAGTTCAAGGTCCTTACTGAGGTTCCTGTACCTGAAGGTTCTGGCATCAGGTGATACAATCCTAGTTAGTACCACTAATCTGTTTCTGAACCCTCTGTGAATCAGAAGTGTTGGAACTATAGTTGTTTGCATAGTTCACATTTCAATGAAGGCAGAAAAGGGTTTACGTAGAAATTATCTTTTGGGCAGTCTCATTATTGTTGAATTTTCTTAATACCTGGTGTTGTATGGAACATACGGGAAAGATTCAGTATGAAGTTCCATCTATACAAGTGTTTTAGCTAATGAGACATAAAATGCTGCTGCTGCCGCTTTTTGCAGACCTCCTATCCCATACTTAGAGGTAAAATTGAGTTATATTAGCTATTGTAAAAAGTTTGTGTCCACTTTGCTTGTTTATAACAGCAAAGACTTTCAAAATGTCAGTTTAGTTTCTTACACTTATGTTAGCTGACTTGACATTGTGTCAGTTCTTGGGATGTGGCTTTCTCTGGTCCTGCTTTCCAACTCCAAGTGATGATGTTTTCATGTAATGCATTCAGCCTGGGCTTCTTAGAAGTCTGTGTTATTTTCAGCTCTTCTGAATTAATGCTACGTGTATCGATACAGATACAGACAGTAGTTCTAAAGTAAAATGCGAACACACATGCAGACCAACTCCCAGGCTGGCAGCTCCTTGAAATGTCCCATAAGCCAGAGACTTGCAGAGGCTGTGCCGCTGCGTTCAGGCACGAGTGGCTAGTGGGCAGAAGTTCATTGTCACAAGGGAGACTCCAATTTCCCAAGTGCGAAGGAGACTCAGATTGCCCAAGTGTGGTGCTGTGTCCTCCAGGCGACTTGGAGGCACTTAGAAGCCATGCAGTTCGTTACAGAGTCTGTTGCTGACATCCAAAGTTTGTTGTTGTTCATTGGTTTTGCTTAAGCTGTGTGGGTGGTATAACTTTTGCTTTGGTTAACTTCTAATGCATTGCATTCCCAAAGATGAAGATAATATTGGAGTAAATAACATCTGTTCATGAGGGTTCAAAGTTACAGCTTAGTTCAAAGGAGGGGGGTAGAAATGAAGACTTCTAGCAACTGGTGTTGCATGATTTTAGACAACGTTTTTTTCTGGTAACTCCTTGTTAAACCTGGATGACTGCTAATGCAACTTTGGACCCTCACAAGGCACAGCAGTTGTTAGTGCAGAGTAATCACACAGCTTTAACAATTGTATTAAGCAATTAGGTGTCTCAATCTTAATTGCAAAGGTGCTGCTCCAACATGTCACTCAAGGGCATGCACATGATTCTTCTTGCATTGTTTGCATGTCTGCCTGTGCCCTGTGTATATGCAGGAAGAGTCTTTTTTTTTTTCTTTTTTGTTAATTATGAGACCTTTGTGCCACAAAACCTGGAGTTAAAGATTGGGGGAGAAAAATAAACAAAAGTACTCATTTGGGCAAGTGACTATGGATGTAATGTGAAAAATGTGGTGGGATAAAATGATTGGACAAATCTTGTGTTGAAAAATTATTAATTAATACTAAAAAAATTATTGCTGTTTCAGTATGTTAGCTGAAAAAAAAAAAATCAGTACCCTGACAGTTGTGTTCTAAATACATGTTCTTGGCAGGAATTGATAATTGTTTAGAGAAAAACAGTCTAATTGTTGTTGTCATTTTGGTTAACAATTTATAGTGGTAAAATTGTGTTTTATGTATATGGAACCATAATATTAAAGTTTGCATCTAATGGGGCGCATCTTCCACATGGCAAATGCTCAATCTGCCTAAAGACTGAAGCAAGAGAGAGTGACTTCCCCATTTTTACTTTATTTTATGAGGCTTTGGGGAAATAAATGGAAGTGACTGTGGTTGTTCCAAACTGGTCTGGCTTGTAGTTGCCTATTAGGAAACATAATGTCAATATGAATAATGGATTTTTTTGCAACCATGAATATAGGAGCACAAAGTTGTCAAGCTTTTTGAAATACTGATAGTGATTTTGGAGAATGTATTGAAAACTTTTAATGATCTAAAAAATGTAGTTGAATTCAAAATCTTGGGGAGGAGTTTGGTGGGGTTTTTTTAGTTTTTGTGGATTGGGCTTGTAAAAATGGTTTTAAAACTTTCAGCATTCAGCAACTGTTAAATGCCTCATTCAGATATTAACTTTGAAATGTGAAAATTGAACTTTGAAGAAAACTTTGTAGCTCTATGTTTTATGACTTTTGAAAGTGCTTGGTGGAAAAAAAAATAAAGATTTAATATTCAGATTTCTTGTGTGTACCACTATTGATTTGGCAGAGTTGGAGCTGACACTCTGTAGAAGGGTTTCAGTACTTAGGGGGCTGCTCCCCAGTGGACAGAAGATGATCAACTTCTACAGTAGTCTTTTCTGCTTGGGTTTGTTCCTCCTTTAACACTCAGGTTCTTTCCTGAGAGAACATGGGAAGAGCTTGTTATGCACCTGAACAGGTAACTGCTGCTACCAGTGCATATAGGCGGCAGCGAATGAACTTGATATACAGGAGGTGTTATGAGAAGCCCTGGGTGGAGGGGGAGAAATTCATGCAAAGCAGCTTGCAGTGGGCAAAGGTGCTGAGGGTAAGTCTGGAAGACATAGTGGTACCTTGAGGAATGGCTTAGAAAGGGGGACAGAGGCGAGGAAGGGTGAGAAGAGGGCTGTGGGCAGCCTGGAGAGAGATCTGATGGTGTGGGAAGAGCAGCTGAGGGAAACTTCAAAGCAATGTGTGTTGGGAGAGGAAGAAACGTAGAGTAACAATTTTTGGTGGGTCTTTGTAGAAATGGAAATTTGTACTGAGGGTGATGAGGGATGAATGAGATCCTCAAGGGCAGGAGAAGAGTGGGGCTGGAGAGTAGGAACCAGGCATGGTAAGAAGGGAGAGGGCCACAGTCAAGGCCCACTGATGCCAGGGTTCTTCATACAGACAAGTTTCAGGACCAAGTGAAGGAAGTGTTGGTCAGTAACATTTGTCTCGTGATTTTTAAGACTTGAGTTTCATCTCTAAGTTCTGCTAATTTTAGAAAGATATCTTTTTAAAAAAATTGAAGTTTCATCCGTCTCCAGACCCGTGCATTTCAGTTTCTTGTCTCTATTCTTTGTTTTTGCTTCAATCTTTTCAGTATTAGTTGTGCATGTTGCAGTAGTATAAAAAATGCCTTCTTTGACAGACAAGATACCTCTTCTCAGGAAAGTTTCTTACACTGATTCAAATCATTACCCTTGACATTTTAATTAATTCTCAAAATATTATTTCTGAGTGTTACTTTGCCAGTAAGTATTAAAATACTTAAGATTCACATATTCCAAAAACCCCACTATGCACACTTATGGTTTAAAATCAAAGAAAGAGGCTGAAGGGGCCTTCCTCATGTTTTTAAAACAGCTTGTAATATGAAAATCTCTCTGTAGGAGTCTATTTACTGGGAAAATACGGGCAGAAGAAAATCAGAGAAATCCAAGAACGAGAGGCAGCTGAATATATTGCCCAAGCGCGAAGGCAGTATCATTTTGAAAGTAATCAGAGGACATGCAATATGACAGGTAAGTTAAGGAAATAGCTACTGTTACTGATAGGTGGAATTATTTGGGGATTTATATGACATATTGACAGGATGGAAGAAGAATAAGAAGTGTAGCTGGATTCAAAATTCTAATTAAATACTACTACATAAATAGAGTCATTTTGCATAATAAAACCAGAATCTGAAGAACATAGGATTGAAGGGATTTCTAGGGGTCATCTTAATCCTTGGTTTGAATATATCCATCTATAATGCACACAAATATACATGCAGGTTACACTTTTTTGTCACTTCAAGACCCTTTGGGTATTGCCCTAAATTGCATGTGGTATTGAGGTGTGAAACAGCACCCAGATTCAAACAATATTGAATTTACAGCAGGATTATTTTGTTCATTATAGCACGTTGTTAGTAAGCTACGCAGAGAGCTTGGTGGGTAATTTTTATTTACAAATAAGAAGCACATCAGCCCATTAGTTCCGTACATTTTAACAGTTAAAAGGTACCTGAGTAGCTGGGAAGCAAAAAGTGGAAATATTTATATTACAGAACTGGTCTTTGGATTTTTGGAGAGGAGATGGAAGGGTAACAGTTTAACAAAATCCTTGTCATTTTGTAAATATAGGCCATTCAAAACTATTTCTGTAAAACAAATTGGGCAGCTTTTTCTTCTCCTGTTTAAATTTGTAATGGCTTCTTGGGTGGCTATAAATGCTTTCTGTGCTCTGTGTTTACCCTGACATGAAATAACCTGGTATTTCATTTTCATCTTTTCCATTTTGTAGTGCTGGGATTGATTTTACTGCAAGGACTAAGTTTCTTTTTGCCCTTTGTTGCACAAAGTACCTTCTGTTTGGCAGCATGCATTCTTGTCAAGATTTTTCGTATTTTTTTCTTATTATTTATTATGTTCTATGCATGCTTGTTTTCCCTTTTTCTATTTTCTGTTCCTATCATATAACAGCAGATTGCACATTGAATATTCTGAAGGTAAAGGATTTTTCCACCAACCTTTTTTTTTTTTTTTTAAACTTACCTTTTCTGGTTCTCTTGTTAGGGGAAAAAAACCCCAAACCTCAGATCTGTTTTTTTCTCATTTGGAGAAATGCAACAGTGTAGATTTTCACCAAATTTTCTTCTGGGGAGTTGAAGGCACATACACGCAGATACGCAGGGTGTGAGTACACATCCGCAGTTAGGGCTAACAAAGGCACGTAGGCACGTAAGGGCAGCATTGTGCCCAAGCTTATGAGAGGCGCGCAGGTAATTGCACTTCTGAGTACCCCCAGAATTTCCCATTTTGTTTTTCCCCCCAGCTTTGCCTGTTGAGCAATGGGATTTACATTGTATAGCAGCTATTGAGTGAGAGCTGGGAATAGGTTTATCATTATTTTTTTGATGTTGACAGATTTTTTTTCTCTTTTTTTTTTTTTTTCCTTTTAATAACAGTGCTGTCAATGCTTCCAACATTGAGGGATGCCTTAATGCATCAATTAAATTCTGAGAGTCTCACATCCCTTCTTAAAAATAGGTAAGACTGTTTTGTTAATTGTGTTAAAGATCACTTGTTTTGATCACAAGACAGGTTTTTTCCAAATTATATATTTATAGTACAGAGAGCATGCAGGATTTTGGTTCTGTGTCTCACTGAGTCACTAGTCTTAAAGTATTTTGAAATCACTATGTAAATATTTTGTGTCACGTTAGGTGTATTTTAATAGGTAGGGCTGACGTTTTCCAAACATTACAAGAAATAATATTTCCTTTAAGATGCCACAAGGAGAGCCATGTTTTTTGTTGAAGTGCGTATAAAATAGGCACATAAAGTACTTACTTGTCTATTCAACAGGACAGAGTATCTTTACTGAGTTGTTGATGTTGTGTTTATAAAAATGTTTATGTAATCTTACCAAGGTCAGACCTCAATAGTAGTGGAAAGTATCCAAGATGAGATTGCAAAGGATGTAAGCTATGAGAAGAAATTTTTTTCATTTTGAAGTAGAACAAATAGAAGCATGTCAGAAAACACCTTTGGTTTCTTTAAAACTGCAGGAACAAACAGCATATTTTAAAATACATAAAATGCATAATAGCGTACCTTAAAACTAGAGTAAGCTGCTTGGCATTTGGCACAGAGTAAAAGTGTTATGTAGGCAGTTAACACAGGGTTTCTGACTCACTCTAGACTGCCTTTATAGTTTACCTCCCACTAGCTTATTTATATAGCTATAACTTCAGATGACCAGCATTTAATAGATTATCTATCCAATCATTGTCCTTTTTTGGTCAAAAAAATGCCCACAAGGCAACAGAATGTGATATTTAAAATGGGAATTGCAGCCTGAGTAATGTTTTTATAAGATTATCTAAGAATTTGCAACTGTAATTGAATATTATTTACCCCAAACAACAAGAAATTAGGAAAAGTTAATTTTAATGGAATATTTAATAGTATTAAATATTTTAATAAGTTTTA
>NW_010512088.1:0-26126 GCF_000687285.1 Phaethon lepturus
AGGAGCTGAGCACCCCTTACCGGTTTGGGGACTGTAAGGGACGGAGCTGGGCTCTCGGTCGGCTGGTTCTTGTAAGGTAGGATGTAAAAAAGCCGGGATCGAGCTCCTGGAATCTTCTCTGTGTTAATGGGGTGCGTATAAATGACGAAGAAAAACTTCTCATCATTCTTTTCGGCCCTTACGGCTTGGATTGGGATGCCGGAGGTGTTATGTTTAGGATGTTTCCGTGCTGATGGTTTTTATTCCTGATTTCGTATTCGCAAATGCTTTCGCTGCTTACAGAAGTTTCGGGTGATTTTAGTGTTAATTGTGTTTTAAACTTTTTAGAGCGTTAGGAAGCAAAATAACTTTGGAAGAAGAAGAACCACAGCAGCTGTAAAAATAATGCTTTCTTGGTAAACGTGATGGGAATGTGTGGTTGTGGTACAGAGCTGTTGGCTCTGGAAATAGTTTTAAGTAGCCATTCACTTACTTGTGACAGAGTTTGGATTGGTCTGTCACTGGTACCATTAGTTGTGAAGGTTCTTCGAAAAACAACGTGGAACAAAGACAGTTTCCTTTATTCTGGAAAAAGAGAAACTTCTTGAAGTTGAGCGAGACACTGATTGCAGGTGTAGTTTTCCTGGCAGTTCCTGTGATCTTTATTCTGTTTTTGGAAGGGAAACATCTGGAAAATTAACAGCTTAATTTTAAGAGTTTTAAGTTTTGGGGTCTTCACCTGACTGTTTTGCTTAGAGCAAATATATTGCATCATATGTTAATCACCGTTTGTTATGCAAACCTTTGCAGGTGACTGCAGAAATTTGTGCATAGTATCTGTAGTTTATTGAACTGTAGTAAGAGTAGTTTTGTGCCTGAAAGAAATAAAGACAGCAAGACAGTCTTCATTCTCTCTTTCATATTCTGTCATGCCTCGGTTTAGTCACAATTCAAACACCAGAAGTTATCTGCAGAGCTTTGTGATGTAAATATACATATGCCAAGTGCTGGTCAAGACAGGAAAATAGCAGTCTTTGAGTGTAATCAACTGCCTTGTTTTGGGGATGATTTTAGGTAGCACCTTATCCTACAGACTCACATCAGTTGTCTTAATCTTGGTATCTGAAAGAACACTACTTCTGTTACCTTTTTTTTCTTCAAGTAATACAAGTACAGACCACTTTACAAAGCTTTTTGCTGAGTGGTTGCTGCTATCTTACCACCCAGGGGTATATGGGAAACCAACTGGGTATTTAAATTGGCATTTAGGCTGACCTAATGAATATGTTTCCTAGTTATGAATAGTGAGTTGATTTCCCATCCCTGCCCCCAACTTTTCAAACCTTGCTGCTACTATCACTGAATGGTTTTTCCTTATTTTGTGGACAAAGTAGGTGAAAGTTGTTCTACTATGAAGTAGCAAATATTGTTGATAATGCATTCTTGAAGTTTCTTTATCAAACGGCTAATAGCAAAGATAACCTGTATCTATTTCTTTGAATGGAATTTGCAGTATATGGGGAAGATAAGGGCAATGTTAAATATTAGTTGTCTTTGAGCATGGAAAAAGCCCCTTCCAATGGGCAAGGTTAAATACTATTTCTCTTTACTCATCTCTGAGCATGGGGGAGAGGGTTTCCTCCATTCATACAGAAATCCCTTTTTGTTTTCTTAAGGTTCTGAAACGACTATCTGAAGACTTTCTTTTTGAAAACTTAAAAAGCAAGAACAATTCTGTTTTAATAAATGAAGGAGAATAAAGAAAATTCCAGCCCTTCTGTAAACTTGGCAAACCTGGACCATACAAAGCCATGTTGGTACTGGGATAAGAAAGACTTGGCACATACACCGTCGCAGCTAGAAGGGCTTGATCCAGCTACTGAGGCGCGATACCGCAGGGAGGGGGCCAGATTCATATTTGATGTGGGAACACGTTTAGGGCTGTATCCTTTCAACTCATGTTGGTATGAAATGTCTTTATGAATGGAGGTTTTCAGAATGAAATGTACAAGAAATGGTATTACGTGCTTAGTTAGCTGTTCAAATGTTTCCTAATCAAAAATCTTTTTGAACGTGCCTTTTGATGTAACGTGTTCCTACACAATTTTTATCCATTCATTCAATAAATGAGGTTTCAACTGAATCATTTTGGCAATAGAGAAGTGAGTTGATACAGACTTGCCAATTAAGGGTAACTTTTGGCAGTTACGAAACTCAGTCTCTTACTAGATGTATCTATATAACTAGCAAATTTTGAATTTTGCATTCATTTTTCTATATATTTTGCCTCTGTGGCTTCTAAACTCTGCCTCTCTGCTCTTGGGTTTTTTGTTTGGTTTTGGTTTGGTTTTTTTGTTTAGGCTGGGATTTACAACTTTGTATATATTAGTAAGTCCTCCCCACTGTCCCACTGGCTCATAGACTGCCACTTGAACTTTTTGCTTCTTATATTCCTGTGCTTCTTTTAATCTCCTCAGTTCTTTGTTTAATAAAACCTGGTGAAGATGAAATTTTACTCTTCACCTTAAAGAGAGGAGTAAGGATCATGTTTAGATTTTATTTGCATTTGTAGGTGTGAATAGTTAGTAACTTTCCTCCACACCAACACACTAATGTGAAGTGATAATTGTTCTGTTCCTTGATGTACCTGCTGCCGGTTTTGACCTTCTCTGAAGCAGGTATGGTTTAACACAAAGATGACCTTGTGTGGATCCTCCTACGAATATGGTTGGGACTTCGCACAATTCCAATAAATGCTTTAGGTATCAACTGCATCTGGGCTGAATCATAATGTTTACACAGCTTTAAGGGGTTTTGTGGCTTCTTTTTCTAAAGCTTCTGTTTTACTTGCAGTGTTTTCTAACTGGTCACTGAACGGAGAATTACTTGAGGTACTTGATACAGCAGAATGTATCTTTTCCTTTGTACGTGTTTGATTTTAAATTTGTTTTATGCCTTGTTTAAAAGTCCTTATTCTGCACCACAGACATTATGATACTCTAGCAACCGGAATAATTTATTTCCATCGTTTTTATATGTTTCATTCCTTCAAACAATTCCCAAGATATGTAAGTATTTACAATATTGATGATTTCATGCCTAGTGCAATCACTGTATTAACTAATTTGATGTGGTGGTAAGTTAGTTGGGTATTACTGCTGGCCACCACTCTGAATGATGAAAAATAAGCATTTTATCTCTTTATCATTACAGCTTAAAATACACCATTCTTGCTTGTTTACACGTTTCTGTTTATGCTTAGAAACATATTTATATTGGCATCGCAGTTATGTCTTGCTGATACTGTTCATTAGAAAGAGTAACAGCTATGGTTCTGTCATTCCTGTATTGGCTAAGCAAAAAAAAGTGTAATACCATGTTAAAACTGCTTGACAGACAACGCTGAACGAGGTCAAATTCTGCTTTGGTTTTCTGACCTTGAAATAAGATTGTATAAAACTCCAAATTTTGTATTTTTCCTCTGAGAAAGTAGAAGTTTAAATTAACACTATAATAAAATTAGAAATCAATATGCTTACTGAGTCTTTCCTGGGACACTTCTACAGAACTGTTAATGGAAACTGACAGTGCTTTTACAATGCTATCCTGTATCGCATATCTACATGCAGACAACTTTTTGAAAGCACTTTCTTCTTTAGGTGACAGGAGCCTGCTGTCTCTTCCTAGCAGGAAAAGTTGAAGAAACACCTAAGAAATGTAAAGATATAATTAAAACAGCTCGTAGCTTGCTAAATGATGTACAGTTTGGACAGTTTGGAGATGACCCAAAGGTAAAAATACTGATGTTGAAATTGATCTCATCCTGTTGTACTCCAGCAAAGTGACATATATGCATTAGAGAACTGGCTGATTTTCAATTGTTCTAAATGAAATTATATGTTCAGCACACATTTATGGCTTATAGGGTTAATGTGATAGGTAACTATGAAAATAATTCTTTCTGATAAAAGTAGCTTTGGGAGTCTACTGGGATAATGGTTTATCTAAAAAGTTTACATTGGCTTTCATGTAAATTCTGATGTTATTTTGCAAATTAAAGTAAATTCAAGTAATTCAGGTCACAGCTAGAAACGTCATCAGGGCATAAATCACATTTGACAGTCTTAATGTATTTTAGGAAGCAACTAATAGCAAATCTTAAGTAAGAGAACTATATCTCAAAAGTATTGAGAAGTTTCTTGTCTAGAGTATTTGACTTGGCAAAACTATGTTTTTCTCAAAATTTGCTGCTTATAAATAGCAGAAGGATCTGAAGCTCGTGTGAGAAATGTGGTGAGAGCTTACCTTTTTGTTGTGATTTTGTATACTTGGCACTTTCATGCTGTGGCTCGTTCAGTTCTTTCTTCCGTGGGGGAAAATGAATTTTAAATACCACATCCTCCCTCCTGACTCAAATAAATGTGAAGAAAAAGTGTCTGCATTTAAAGTAATGTTTGAAGTTGGAGAGATTTCTGTTCTCTTTGGAGACGAACCCTAATCAAGAAAAAGCAGACAAACGTGTTTTCCTGGAGATGCTATGTAGTCATGCTTACACCGGCATAAAATATTTGTGAGTAAAAGAAGGAATAATACTGTGGCTACCTTGTTACATTGTCTAGGAAGAAGTGATGGTCCTTGAAAGAATCTTACTGCAAACAATAAAGTTTGATTTGCAAGTGGAACATCCATACCAGTTTCTTCTCAAGTATGCCAAACAGCTCAAAGGTAAAATACTACAGGGTGAGCAAGTAATGCCTCTTATTAATTTTCAGAACTTAATTTACATTAACAGTGCAAGAATATTCTATTACAAACTGTTTGTCCTTCCTAATTTTATTTCTTACACCTTTTCTGATTGTTTTTCAGGAGACAAAAATAAAATTCAAAAACTTGTTCAAATGGCATGGACATTTGTCAATGACAGGTAAGATAGTTCTAGGAAACCTTTTGAAAGTGACATAGTTACTGTTGCGTACTGTATTCTGGGATTAGATATTTCTTTGACAAATGTTTGTTAGATGTTTTCTGCTTGTTTTTTCTTTTCATCATTACCAAGATAGTTCCATTGAGCAGGGAGTCTAGGATAAGTATAGAAGTAGACCATTACGACCTCTACAATTTTGTGGTAGTGATTTAGTGCTGCATTAAAAAAAAAAAGTTACTGTTTGAAAGGGCCAAACCAAATTACAGATCTCCAGGATAGAAGCTGTCTTCTTGGACAATCTGAAAGGTGTGGCACATTCTGAGAAAAGAATTAATTTCACAATTCCATCATGTTGGTCAATTTTTTTTTTTTTTAAAGCAATATTTTGGTAGTGGTAAACTAGCCATTACATTCAGTGAGGAACACACTTTTTAGCGCTAGATTTATGATTTTTGAATAATGGATTTGCAATACAAGGATCACATCAATTAACAGGAGTGTGTGTAAGAAGCACTTTTTATTGTGTAGTGTGGTGTTGGGGAAAAAAGCAAAACAAAACTACTCAATACACTTTAGACTTGTTAAGGAGGATTCTATGGAGCTGGGCAAGTTAATTATCCAAGGACAGTGAAATGTAATCTTTCATTTCTGTAGCAAAACCTTAAGAAAATGTGTAAATGGCCTGCCTATTCAGAAAAACTAAATACATTGCTTTTAGTCATACCTACAGCAGTAGAACACCATTAAAAAACACATGCATTTTTATTCATATGCCTAATTTGAAGTAGCTCAGTGTGGGTCCAAATTCTGTGGATATCACCTAGACGCTCCAAATTAATTTCAGCAAAAGGTTGCTTGGCATATTTGGATGTCAAGAGATGTTCGCTTCCTCAGCTGTCAGTCTTGCAGGTGATGATCTTACAGGTGGAACAAAAACACGGCTTGACTGTCACTGTTAAGTTTGTCAGGGAAAACTCCTGTAATGTATCCATCAAACTACTGTACTTGGAGTTTGATGGTGGTTAATAATCCAAGAAATGTAATAAAGAAAATGCACCTCAGGAACACATTAGTATAAAGTTGGAGTCATTGATTCAAATAGTACTTATCTCTGTTCTTGAGACGCTGTCTTGTGCTTACTTAATAGACACCATAGTGGAAGTGTACTTGTTTTCTAGGGTTCTGGGAAAAGAACTCTGTACTTTGCCCTACAGGCCTTTAGAATAGGGGGTTCTGTTCTTATGCAGCCGCAGTATATCCCCCTAGTAAATGTGATGAAAGTAATAATAAGAAATCAGTGTTTTAATAGCTAGTTCTTGTCTGTTTTACTGTTTACTGCTGACCTGATTCTGCCAGTGTTTAAGTATCCCATTGGCCTTCAGTTACATGTAGTCCACTCGAGAGAAAACCACGATTTAAACCAACCACTGTCTAGGGTACTATTTTGATGCATTTAAGGACATAATAATGAATTCATCAGTGAATTCGCAGAAACTTAGCTGGCTAGCTGGATCTAAAATTCTTTAAGCAGATCCTATGTTGCAGAATCTGTGGAGGAAGAAGAAAAAAAAAAAGGAAAAGAAAAAAGATAAAACCAAATGTTATAATTTAAAATTAGTATCAGGAAACAGTAACTTTGATTATGATAGAAACTTACTCAGTTAATAGCAATAACCACTTATTTTATAACAAGCTTTAACAAAGGCTATTCAAGAGAGAACCTTTTACAGTTTTTATGGCTTGATCTAAAACTTGCATTGTGCTTGACAAGTTGCTTTACAAGTTCGTGTTGGCTGTTCTGGAGGGGGGGGTTAGTATGTGTTTACATTTTATTGAAAAACATTTTGAAAAACATCTAAAATCCAAATGTGGGCATCATTGCCTAACCTGTCTAGTGCAGTGACAACATGCTTATGTAGCAACAAACATGAACACTGTATTTTGTTAACACTACAGGTGAGACTACAGTGAGGAATGTCGCTGCCCATACTTGGCATATAGTGCTGTCTTTTCCCTCTTCTTCCACACCCCCATAGTTTTTCTTAGTTTTTCTAAGAAAACCTTAGGTTTTCTATTTTTAAACTCCAAACTTGATGTTACTATGCAGTGTATTGCTTCTGTAGGCATATGCCTTGTGGATTACCTGTGTAAAATTACATTGTTTTATGATAGCAATAGTGCAGAAACAGTTTATTTTTGTAAACTCTCTTGTTTAACAAGGGTCTTCATTAAAATTGTCTGAGATGTTAGTGTGGTGGGATTTTATACCCTGTTAATTATAGCTGTCATACATGGAAGTGTTGTACTTTGAGAATCAGAATTATCTTCAGGGTTGTATTTTGTTTTTATATTCCAGTCTCTGCACTACGTTGTCACTGCAGTGGGAACCTGAGATCATAGCTGTTGCAGTTATGTACTTGGCAGGCCGTTTGTGTAAGTTTGAAATACAGGAATGGACATCAAAACCAATGTACAGACGATGGTGGGAGCAATTTGTCCAAGACGTTCCTGTTGATGTTCTGGAAGGTATGAAAAACATTTGCCACAAACAGAGGAGTATTTCCTTTTAACTGTGTGACCTACGTCATATGTAAATGCAAATTGCTTTCTATCTAGGTTTTAGTAAAAATAATTTTGTGCAGAGTATGTAACTCTGGGCGTATGTGCTATGCCTTAACAGGGTTTTAAATTAAACTTACTAGACATATTAGTCTGGAAGCATATTTAATTATCCTAATTGCTCTTCTGGTCAATATTTGCTTTACAACTTGTTTAGTTTGTAACACAGCTAATTAGCTGCTAAGTTGCTGTGGTGTGTGTTTCCTATTTTTTTAATGATTCCCTTCTCCCTATTTTAAATAAGCAGCTCTACGAACACTGGAACTAATGAAGCCTGTTTTCCAGTGGTTTTCTCATTGATGAGTGACCTCTCTAACCAAATTATGCTAGGATTTGGCTTTTTTTTTATGTTGTACCATGACTGAGGAACAGATTATGGGGGATGAATTCTGGTGTGTGTGTGAATTCTGATAGGAGATGAATTACCCATCTTTTTCATCAATACAGATATCTTAATACTATTCCCTTTGTGTGTATATATTGCTCGTATTTACCTGCCGCTTGTCCTCTTGAGGGAGAGAACCCCAGGAAGTTCAAAAAATAAAGCAGGACCTTTCTTGACTCTTGTTGTGTAAATGGTGGTTATGTGACCACTAATTTGTCTTCATTAAAGTTTTTAGTGACTTAGCTGGTACAAATGTCAGGCTAAGCATACTTCTAGTTCCATAAATTGCTTTAGAAACCTTCTTTAAAAGTTGATGTTTGTCACAATCTGGCACTGGGTTCTGAGGAATTTTTAAGTGAAACAGTATGTGTTGCTGTTCAGGTGGTTTAGCCTTTGTTGCTCCTAGAACTTACAGTTGAATACCCTACAGTTCTGATGATTTCTTAAACGACTACTTGCTCTGTTTGTATTATGACTTTTTTCAGAGTTCCTTCAGTTTCAGATAGATCCTCTGGCAAATCCTTGTTGAAGAGGGTTGTAGAATGGGTCCCTCTCCAGTTTCTGCTACTACATCAGTGAATGGTCATGGAAAGAACTCATTTAGCTTTTCTAGAAAAGTTGTCTTCCTTGAGTACTGCTCTTGCACCTGGTTATCAGTTGGTCCTACATGTTTTCATACAGACCTTTAGCTCCTAACGTGTTGAAAGAAGAATTTAGTACTAGTCCTTTACTTAGCTTCCTGAAACATTTTTGACTGGCCCAAGTGGACATGTATGTTTTAACATATAATCTTCTTTTACTCACTTTCTTACTGTATTACTATCCTGTTGTTATGTGGTTATCTGGCTTTCCAAGCACGCAGTAATGACATACGGTATATTAATACCAAGATACTTTGTTCTGCTTCTGGAAGGTGTGCATATACATCTACATACCGTTCAGCATAGACAGAAAAAACTCAGAAATGCAAGTATAAATTGAAAAATAGTCTGTTTCAAAAAAGTAGTGAGTAATATTTGCAATGAATTTTTATGAAGTTGTTGTCCAATAAAAAGCTTAGTTGTATTAAATGTATACTTGTACATTATGGGGGTATAATTGTTTGGATTTTTTTTTTTTTAAGACATCTGTCATCAGATCCTGGATCTATACTCACAGGGAAAACAGCAAATGCCTCATCATACTCCTCACCAGTTGCAGCAGCCACCGTCTCTTCAATCTACACCCCAGGCACCTACGGTACAGCAATCACAGCAGTCCCAGAGTTCAGAGCAATCACAGACTCAGCAGCAAAAAGAGTCACAACAGTCAGCACAACAGCAGCAGCAGCAGCAGCAAACACAAGCACAGCAATCTAAAAAGCCCTCTCCCCAGTCAAGTCCTCCTAGACAGATTAAAAGACCAGCGGTAAGTTTAACTTTGAACTTTAACTTGCCTTTTATTTGCAAGGTGATCTGATGTCCATTTGATTTAAAGGCTGCAGCGTGCAGCAGATTTGTGTTTGCTTTAAGAATGAGCCTGGTAATTAATTTTGTATGCTAGACTTCCGCTGGTTATATGGCAAGTATGTTAATGTAGAAAAGTCCTTACAGTTTTGGCATACCACATTCTTACTCCACTTGAGGCAAAGCTGGTGGAGAGACTTTTAAGTCAGCGTGAGCTATTAAGGTTCTAACTGTTTGTGGTTCTGTGCCATCAAATTTTCTTGTTTCTGCTATTAAGCAGGCTTGATTTAGGGAAAGTCTCATGTGCCATACCTGAATGTAGAGATGTGCACAATGCTCATGAAGATATTATTTGACTCTCTGGCCTGATTACAAATGTAAGAGAATGGTGACTTCTAAAAACATGTCAAAATTCAGAATTAGAAAAAGTCTCTCAAAATAATCTAATAACAGTAGAAGTCTATACATTAAAGTCTCACTTTGTATTATCACCTCATCAGTGAAAATGAGAAGGTACATTGGCAGTTAGATAATTTCACAAGTACTCTGAGTGCTTTTCCACAGTCATCAAGTTCAAATGAAGCTTTCAGACTTTAATCTACACTTTTTGTGTTTGTTCGTTTGTTTGTTTGGGGTTTTTTTTCCACTTGTAAGTTACCAAAAAAAAAAAGTGAAGTGTAACCCAAATCTTGCATGTACTTAGTAAGAAGAATGTTTTCAGAAGTAAAATCTTTGGAACAAGTCCATTTAGGAAGTAAATTTTCTACAGCTTTTACAGCTTTTGCTCTATTGTGTAATTAATGCATGCCCAAACTAGAGAACAGACATTGAGGGGAGGAAAAAAAAACACTAAACAAAACAAAGAACCCAGGAAGAAGCAACAAATGATAGAACAAAATGGAATTGGAAGAGTGCAGCATCTTCATGATAGCAGCCTCCCAAAAAAGAGGAAAATTAAACCCTCTAAAACCTTGATCTTGCAATTGCAAGGTATACCCTACTACTAGAGGAAAAAATTTGCACTGAAATACCTAATCCTTGCACTGAACTTCAGAGTTGTTAAGGATAGAAAGCTGATAAAGTGTGTTAATTACCTTGAAAATCATGAGAGCTTGTTATAGGTAGTAGGTATTTCTTTTCATACTTTTTCTACGATCAGCACAAATCCTGCTTGAGTTGTCAGATCTGTAGGTCAGGGAACTCTTTTTCTTATTTTTCTTCAACAAAAATGACTGGGACAGTTTGGCACATCAGAAACTGTAAATAACGATTTGGATTTTTTATGTGTGTCCTTCTGATAATAATTCATTACGAATGCTTGTTCATTCATGTAAAGGCTCTACTTTTATAGTACTGCTGATTTCACCCCATCCCATGTGTTAATGAACAACCTCATGAAAAAAAGTGATGCTTTTTGCATTAATAACATCTGTTGTTCTTTAAACAATTGCCTCTGGCCAAGCCCTCAGAGCAACTTGCTTTTTCTTGAACTTAAGTTTGAGGCCCATCAGCTAATAATTAAGGAAGTGAATAGTACAGATAAAAAGGTACATCCTGGTACACTGTAGGCATCCAGAACAAATATAAAGCAAAGGATGACTCAGTAGGAGTTTTGCAGGAGAACAGAATGAATTCAAGAAGAGCAAATGTGTTGATCTGAAATCACTCATTCTCCAGAAAGAACAAGATGTGTGGTGTGAAATATTTACTTCTAAAATGTTCTTCAGTTAGATGTACCATAAATGTTACTTAAAATGTTTGCCTCCTTCTATAAATAGGGCTTTGCATGACTTCTTCTTTGGTTTGTACCGAACATAAATACACTTTGTTCCTGGAGGCCAGATTTTCCATTTACATGAACTCTTATAACTCCATTACCTTCTGTTGAGCCAAGATACTTTCAAGCAACTGAGGCATTGGCCCATGACTTACAGATCCATACCAGATGTCTAAAGCATCTGCACATCCTCTACATCTCCAGTGGTGAAGAGCACTTGAATGTTCAGTTGACTTCACTAAAAATATACTGGTGAATCACTAGATGTAAATAGTATATTCAGTTGGATTAAACTAGAAATTGTTAGTGGGAACAATTTTAATGCACATAGAAACAGCACTAAAAGATCAGTTCTGCTGTGGTATGGACTGAGTTTATTATGAAAGTATTAAATAATAATCAGCGTGCTAATAAATAATGTTGACCCTGGTATGTCATGCCTGGAGCAATACAAACTACAGTGCAGTAGAAGGACTAAAAAAAACCAGTGATTTAAATTTTGTATAGGTGTTGGGTTTGTTGCTTCTTGGGGTTTTTTTGTTTGGTTGGTTTTTTTCTTTAGCATAAATACAGTTTAAACTGATGTTTGTTTTCCTGTCACATGAGCTATTTGGCTCCAGTTGCTTGTTCCATTCTAATGGCATACCTCAATGACATTATTTTCTGAACATCGCTCCATGTTAACAAATGCCCAATAATTGAATCACTTGCCACCTGAAGTGATCAACTGACTTCACAGAATGGGTCTTTTTTTTTTTTTTTTTAATGTTGCAATAAGTAGTGGAGACTTGCTTCTATTTGAAAGTGCGAGGAGATCTGATGTTTACATGCAGTTTTACAGGCAAGGAATTTAGTGCTAGAAAATCGAGAAAAGACCACCCAAGTAAAATGAAGGCAGCGGATGAGTCTGTGAGAGTCACCAAGAAAAGTATGTATGTTTGGAATGGGAAGATAAAGATTGTCCTTAAAAAGCAGGAAAGCAGCTGGAAAGTGGCTGGAGATGAATTGAAATGACTATCAAAGGAATATAAGAATGAGAGCGCCTCAAGCAGGCCTTGGGTACCTTTGTATTGGATAGCAAAAATGTTGAGACTACCCACCAAAATTAAGGAAAGTTCATTATTCAAGTTGCAGGGAAATGTATGTCCATTCTTGCTGTGGAAAGTAAACTGAGCAACAGTTTGTGAAGGTAAAGCCGCTAGAGGTAAATAGCCCCTTAAAAAAACCCCTTTCATTCAACAGGCAGAGAAGCTATGTACTGTACCTCTCTGACTATCATTAATTTTAAATATGTTTGTAACCAAGCTTATTGTACTTAAAATTTCAGTTGGGTTTTCTGCTCTTCTCAAAAGACCATCAACTAGTCATGTCAGTTGGACTAAGTAAGCTGTAAATGTTTTTCTTACTCCATTGTCTCCGAATCTTTAAAAAAATTCACAAACTAACAAAAGAAACAACCGAAAACTTGTCATTGGAAGGATGATGTGAGGTATGCAGGTTTTGTTCGGTGCGCATAAGTTTGTTTTTTTTTTTTTTTTTGACATAACATTGGGCTTTTATACAGTGCTTTCCATCTGAAGACTTCTGAAGTGTTTTACACTGAGCAACACTTTCACTGCCCTCCTGTCCTGGCAAATAAAGCCTGAAGGCCTGAAGCAATTTTGATAAAGGTTGAATATCAGGTCAAAGCAGAATCAGAAACAGAGGCCAAGTCTCTTGCTTTCAGCTCAGTGAGCAGTGTACCAGACTACAATGTATGTGCAGTGGATGATATAAATAAATTAAACGAGATGTAATATTCAACAGTGAGAACAGCAGGAAATGCTGTATCTAAAATAGCTGCTGCTTTTTCAGTCTTTTCATTCTGCCAGTTGAGTTGGGCTTTCCCAATGCGATTTGACTTTGTTCAGTGTTTGTGATACATCTGTCTAAAGAGATGGGACATTATTAGCCTCCTAATAAAAATACAGGAAGAAATAAAGGGTTTGTCCTGCCTCCTTTTAGGGGAGGGAGAAGGAAACTTGTTCTGAGTTAGAAACTGGTTCTGGTTTAGTCAGATCTGTACAAAAGCTCTTGAGCAGGCTGTAAGTTGTTCTGCTCTTTGCGCATGTGCTACCATTTCTTAATTACCATGTTGCCACGAAGTGTGGCCAGCAGGTCAAAGGAGGTGATTCTGCCCCTCTACTCTGCTCTGGTGAGACCCCACCTGCAGTCCTGCGTCCAGCTCTGGAGCCCTCAGCACAGGAAAGACAGGGACCTGTTGGACGCAGTCCAGAGGAGGGCCACCAAAATGGTCAGAGGGATGGAACACCTCTCCTGTGAGGACAGGCTGAGAGAGTTGGAGTTGTTCAGCCTGGAGAGGAGAAGGCTCAGGGGAGACCTTATTGCAGCCTTTCAGGACTTAAGGGGGGATTATAAGAAAGATGAGGACAGACTTCTTAGCAGGGCTTGTTGCGATAGTACAAGGAATAATGGTTTTAAACTGCAAGAGGGTAGATTTAGACTAGATAAAAGGAAAATATTTTTCACAATGAGGGTTGTGAAACACTGGCCCAGGTTGCCCAGAGAGGTGGTAGATGCCCCATCCCTGGAGACATTCCAGGTCAGGCTGAATGGGGCTCTGAGCAACCTGCTCTAGCTGAAGATGACCCTGCTTATTGCAGGGGGGTTGGACTAGATGAGCTTTAAAGTTCCCTTCCAACCTAAACTATTCTATGGTTTTAAAATGCTTTGTATTTTGCAGTGGTCTTACTTCCATCTTTTTTTTTAAACAGGCTGTATCTCCAAAGGAAGAAACAAAAACATCAGGTAAATGTTAATATTCTATTCATACTGCTTTCATTTTACTGTTTTAACTAGAATAAGTCATTTTCTGACATGCACTTAGTTTGTTTGCTTACAGTCTTTGCAGTTCTGAACTATTTTGATACTAATAATGCATTTTTAAATATATGCCATAACTATTTTTAAAATGTTCCTAACTGCAAAACTTGAAAAAATGGAGTATAACTGTGCCCCAAGAGTCCCTTAATACAGTCTATTCAGTAGAAGTCTTGTTAAAAACTGTGTGGCGCTCAGCTTACAACTCCGTGCACCATTTGGAGTAGTTCTTCAGCAAGTTGTGGGACCTTCAAGTAACTGAAACTACCATGTCGTTAAATAGCTTCACTAATAATAAGTCTTAGTAATTGGTGAGATTTGTAATTCGTTGTTGGCATGGCTGCCATTTTGTATCAACATTAGTCTAGCTTAAGAAATGCTTCACTGAAGTTCTAGTTCTTTTCGTTCGTTTGGGGTTGGTTGGGTTTTTTTCCCTTCATTCTGCTGATTTGGAACGATGTATTGTAGGATAACTAGGATCTGATTCTGTAACCTTTTCCTGAGTAAGTTTGGCACTTCTCCCTCTCTGGTTCTGCAGACAGATTCCAGAGAGCTGTCTATTCTCCCTCCTCTCTCCTGTGCAATTGCCATTTTGTTTGGTTTCTAGACACACCTTCTCCTCATGGAGCATAGTTTGGTTTCTCCTGAGATTTGTTTTAACTAATTACAGGTTACAGTTTTGTGCTAGAAAATGTATGTGTGCTCATCTGCATGTTCATAGTGTTATTGGAACAATTTGTCTCTAGTTATAAAATACGTAGCTTGAATTTGTAGGCATGTGTTCTTTTGGAAGACGTGTGTGATACTTGATGCCACTTTATTTATACAAAGCTCTTGGTTTTAGTTTTCTTTATTAAATATACATTGTATGCAGGGTTTCCACTGTACTTTTGCATAGTGTAATATGATATGATAATCATTAGTGTGAGACTAGAGATGGATTTTGGAAAATATTGCAGAGCAATAGCCAATTAGGAGCTTCCAAATGTTTTTTAGAACAACCACCACCACCGTCTAAAATTCCTAAAATTGAAACTTCACATCCACCAATACCTCCTGCACATCCACCTCCAGGTAAGCTTTTATTTTCTAAAACACATTTACTCCTGTGGTTAATTGCTTTGCTTTTCATTCCGATGGTGGTAGCAGCGTGGAGGGAGGATTGTTGCTTTGATAAATCAGTTTGGCAAGTGAAAGTCTTGGGTAGATAAGCTCCAAAGGGAATTTCATCTTAGTAGCACAGGCTTTTCCAGACAGAAGCAAAAAAAAAAAGTTTTGATGGAAACAAGACTATACTAGATGGACAAAGGCAAAACAAAGCTGTGACTGTTAAAGGCCTAGAATACTAAAACTAATTGTCACTAGCAGGCAAAAAGGGACTTATGTTCTCAAAAGGATGGCAGATGCCCTATTATATTACTGGAGTAGCTTCCAACTAACCTATAGAAGTCTTCCATGTTACATCTTTAGGATAGGAATTCTGCAGGTGTGTAACTTCTAAACAATAAGAGGGATACTTTCTTTGCTGTGTCCCAAAAGAGGACTTTCATCTGCCAGAGAACTCGAAATAACACTGTACACATGCCTTATGTCTGCAAAATGAACTGTACTGTTGTAAACGTGCTTCCAGGGCTTTAATGCATTAGCTGTCCTTCCAGTGACCTGTAAATATGACATAAATATTTTATAGAGTATGGTCCATAATGTAACTGTAAGATGACAGATTCTAACAGGGAATTACAAAAGAGAAAAACGGTGCTCTGAAATACAGTAGGACCATTTTTTTCTGTTAAAATCCAATTAAGAAAGACGGGGGTTCTTCCAAATACCGTGTTCATTCTTCCTTCAGTTGTTAAATCTTGAATGTACTTCTTGCATCCAGAATGATTCTGAAAATGAGCAAATGGGGAAATTGTCTGCTGTAATTCAGGAGCTAGAAGTCATTGAAATCATAGATACCACAGCCAGCATGCCCACCTTGCATGATCTAATTATGTTCTAGGGGACAATTTTGCTGTTAAAATTATGACTGCTTAGATAAGGTAAATCCTATTTGGTAATGAATTTGTTTCCCTTGTTATCTAAAATTTTCCTCTTAGCACTTGTTTATACAAGCAAATCATTGTATAAGCACTGAAACGTTTTAAGAACCATCTTTAGAGGCCAACTCGTTGTCTTCTGGGGCTCTGAGGAAAAATCAAGTGAAAACTAAGAAAGTTTATTGACCAAATGAACAGAAGTACTAAAAGGTGGATTTATCTCAAATTCCATTTAGCCTTGTCAGTTTTGCATGCCACTGCAAATCACTGCTTCTAAACAACTCTTCTTACTGAACAATGCTTTACATGTTTATATATACAAGCAAGATGGATGTCAAGATGCCCCAAACTCTTTTTGTTGGGCATTTTAATACTGACTGTATGACCATACAGAGATGTTGCCATTAGGTCAGTTTTCTTATTGTGGTATTCTTTACTTTATAATGTCTGCATTAAGAGGAAATGAAAAAATAATTAATACTCGTATTTAAAGAGGAGACAGTTTAAAGCATGTTCTTCCCAGAAATGGCCAAGTATAATTCTGTAAAATTCTGACCTTTTTATGAACTTCCCCAGGCAGTCAGGTATGGAGTTCCCTGAAACTAATCAGTTGAGCAAAGCTGATCAGATTTCATATCCCAAGCAATCTATCACACTTTCTTACCCTCCAGTTTTCCTTTTTCTTTCATTTGGTAGACAGGTTTAGAACAGAGTGTTAAAGACTTGAGACTTTGGCCTGTGTTCTCAAATAGTATTTCCCAACATGGGAGGCAAGTGAAGTGCAGAGCGTAATCCCAGGCTACCTCCTGCAGTATAAAAGAGGTGAAAGGGAGGCCTGGACTAAAGAAGGTTGAAGCACTGATCAAAAGATTTTTTGGTATCTTGGGTCCCATGACTTCTTAAATTGGCTAGTTGTGATTCTGTCCATCCAGTCTGCTAATTTCTGTTGATTGTTGAACAATATTTAAATTACAAGAAAATAGTAATAAGAATGGAAGATGTATTTAACTTTTAGAATGGCAGAAGTGGAACTTGGAGCTTTGTTATGCAGCTTGGTTGTTTTCTAGTGATACAAGAAGGTCTGACTGGATACTACTGTATGGCATTCAGAGACTTAGAGAATCGAGTCCTCTTTTGATATGTTAACTGAAAGAAAAATATGAAGTATTCAGAAGCTGTTACTGCCACTATCCTTCAAAAAGATGAATGAAATTTTCTTTTCCAGAGCGTAAGCCTCCTTTGACAACTGCTGTTACAATGGGAGAAGCAGAGCAATCTACTACCGTGGACTCAGTAGATATGCCAAAGGTCCAGATTCCTCCCCCTGCTCATCCTGCCCCAGTACATCAACCTCCACCTCTGCCACATCGTCCCCCACCCCCACCCCCCACCAGTTATATTACAGGGATGTCTACTACAAATTCTTACATGTCAGGGGAGGGTTATCAAAGCCTTCAGTCAATGATGAAAACAGAAGGACCAACTTACGGAGCTTTACCACCAGCCTATGGACCACCAGCTCATCTACCATATCATCCTCATGTCTATCCTCCCAACCCTCCACCACCAGTTCCACCTCCACCCCCTACTTCATTCCCCCCACCCAATATTCCACCTCCTACTCCTGGATATCCCCCTCCACCCACATACAACCCTAACTTCCCACCTCCAAGACTGCCTCCAACTCATGCAGTACCACCTCATCCACCTCCAGGGCTGGGAATGCCACCAGCTAGTTACCCCCCGCCTACTGTTCCCCCAGGTGGACAGCCACCTGTGCCACCTCCAATTCCACCACCTGGTATGCCACCTGTAGCAGGACTTGGACGTGCTACATGGATGAGATAGCATGAGGTAATTTGCACGATATCCCTTTATGTTGACTAGGCAGGAGTAGCTAGCCAAAACCTACTTTGTAAAGATAAAGAGGAGGGTAATTTGTATAATTTAGATGAAGAAATGAGGCGGTGAAATGAAAATTTAGCTGATCTGTATGCAGTATTGTTTATGGTGAGTTACATAGGCTTCTAGATTTTAATCAGCTTTGCAGTATCTACTCTAACTTTATACATTTGACTTAAGTTTAAATTGTCTTGAGTTATTTCCAGCACTGGATTACTTTGTACTAGCAAAACCAGCCATATTGGCTCAATTATATCAGTAAGAAGAAAATTTCCTTCTAGAAATCAGTGCCTATTTTTGAGTATCAAAATAGACAGATACCATGAAATTTGATCTAGAGTAAGAAACTTCATTTTTAGTAATAATTAAAACAACACAATGTCAAGCATAAAAGCTACTTTATTTAAGAGATATTCTGAATGCTAGCTGACTGGAATAATTTTGAGGTGTTTGCCTTGCTGATATTTTTGTTTTGGAATGTACTGGTATCTTAAAGTATTGTATGTTTACACCTATTTGCAAATTCCTGTACATAATATATATATTTTCTAAGTGTGAAAGTCTGAATGTAACAACCTACTGTGATGTACATCCTGGTTATAAATGGGACTACTTTGTTCACATCTACCCAAATAAAATTGGTTCTGAATTTAGTGGATTTCTAGGTTTTTCATATTTCGTTCAGAATTCATAACTATGGTACTTACTGCAAGATATTTCAGCAGTGGTCTCCCAAATCTTATTCATCAGTTTATTTAAAAAGAATGTATTTTATTTTATTCAACTAGAAGTATGCACTATCACAATCAATCTCTTACTTCATTTGTACTAAAATATCTCAAATGAATGTTTTACACACATTATCAAAAAAATCTGTACTATTACTTTCCCTCCCCAAAAAAGCCAGAGTGGTTCAATAATAGGTAAAAACGCGTGCTAAGGTCTAAAGAATTTTGCTATATACACAACAGCAGGTGCTAATTTTTCCAGTTCTTTGTAAATCATATACAGAAAATATAGCAGGGCTGTAAGATCACAGGTTGAACAGAAATCAAACTTTAAACTGATTTCTAAAGCAGCACAAATAGACTTTCCCCACATTATGAAAAATATACAACTTTATCACTTTACAGTCATGCACTTTGAAAAAGATCAGTAGTATTCTTCCCCCACGGTTTCTAAAAAGATAAAAGGTCACTTTAACACTGCTTTCTTTTAATATCTAATATTTGGATTAAAATGTGCCATTCTCAAACAAGGTTGTGCTCAGCAGTCGTATCAAGGTGCAAAGAGCCAACTGAAGCTGGTTACACTGCAGCATTTCAGAAACTTTTATAGAAATGCCATTGACCTCAGTCACTCCAACAAAAGTCAGGGATGCGATTTTTACTTCCCTTAAGCAAGCAAAGTCCATTTGTAAAGGGTGGATGTTTTCTTTGCAGAACCCAGGGCTTCAATCTTGAGGAAATTAACTTGGACTATTGCCCCAAATACATCAATTTAATGGCTGTTATTTCAAGGGATGCTCTCCTCCAACTTAATGTATGAAGCTTCTGGGGTAGTTTTCACTGAAGACTTAGCACATAGGTAAGTGAATTTAAATATGCATATAAAAGGTCCTTTTAGACAACTAAAAATTCAGCAGCCAAGTCATCCTGTAAAGTCATTGAGCGTCATTTTTCCCCAGGAAGACATTATAGCTCAAATGGAGCTAAGTATGAAGAGTAGCAAGCCTAAAAAAACCCGCAAAAAATAACACCCCAATATACAACACTGTCATGTTCTTCTGCAAAATCAGTGATGCACGTCTTACATTGAAGATTTATGCTGCCAAATAGAATCTTAAAGAAACAGGATATACCCCTAAGAGTATTGAGACTGCTGGCTACCCTTTAAACTGGCTCTTCAGGATTTGCAGCACTAATGGACGTCAGCTGCACCACTATTTCCCTTGTAGGCGAGATCTGCAGGTGGAAGAAAAGTTTTGCCTGAAGTCATTGAATAGATTTTGGGAGAGATTGGGTAGCAGGGAATGTCTGAGTGAGAATTACAGAGCTGGTGAGACTAGTAATCCAATTAGTATAGCTCTTGTTGAGAGGACCTGCTAGTCTAATACACTCCTAAAATAGCAAGCACATCATCAACACAATTAACTCGCTACAAGTGCTGGCAATATTTGCATTGCTTTAGTTAAAAGTTAAATTAGTTGTTAAAATAATTTACATCAGTTAAAATTCACTGATGTAAATTAACTTTGTTCCAAATATAATTAAGTTCTCTGCTTAATCCAGCAATTAGATGCCACCGAAAAATTAAAATGCGCCTTCAAGCAGACAAAGTAACCCTCTGTTTGACATTAGATGTTAAGGAAGAACAATGCCTCTGCTTTACATCACCTTTTCTGGTACAAAAATCTCAAGGTATAAATTGTATAGGAGGAAGACAAGTAATCAATGGCGAATAGAAACTGGAGGTCAAAACAAAAAGCAAAGAGGAGGAAATCCAGAATCCTCTGAAGATGCTGTATTTTAAAGGAGACAGTCAGACTCTAGAATGGATTTTTCCAGACAACACTGGATTATTAGACTGAGCTAGCTCAGCATTCGCTGACTGAGCAGTAGTAAAGAATAAACCACTGGTGAGTGTGTGAGTGAGAGTATGCCTGTGTGTTTTGGAGGTGGTTCTTGGTGTTTTTTTTAAAATAACCTCCTCTGTTACATTTTTATTTCTGCAATGAATAATGAGGTGGTCCTTACTGATTACTATGTATTTTGGCTGTATTCCTGCTCTGGTTTTTTACTGCAAATTCTTTACCCAGGCAGCTAGACTATTGTATGCCATGGGACCAATTACCTTTCATAACTTGCAGCATGGGCTCCTTGGTATTGTATCAGTGCTCCGTGTTAATACAATACATACCACAAGCCAAGAACTCAGCTGGTAGAACAAATTAATTTAAGAAGAAGAACCTGTTCAGCTAATTCAGCTGTCTGTAGCTGTGACTGATTCTTACAGAGAACAAAGTGATGGTGTTTGAGGTCATTAAATCTTCCAACTAATCACTAAAATCAATGCAACTTTTGAAGAGGAGGCTTTGATCTTTTCACATGCCTGTCTTTAAAATTACTTTACACCAACTATTTTATAACAACCAAGCCCAGCTTCCTTGGACTATTGGGAAAGAACATCTAATAAAATACAGGGACAGCTGCTGTGACAACTTGGAAAAGAAGGGGGTCAAATTCTTACAACTATACAAGCAGCTACTCCACAATAGCAAAATATAAGTCCCATTGTTTTATATACAACCATTAGAAGAAGGAAAAACCCACTTGTTTTGGTTCATTAACAAAAATAAAGCTTGAATGGCAGGACGTAGTCTCACCCGACAGCCCGTGTTTATGGAGTTTTTATTCAGCTCAGCAAGGTGGTGGTTTGGTTACTTTATGCAGGCACCAGTATAGGTGAAGGATCCAGCAAGAACATTAAAAAAACCCAAAAACAAATCTTCCTTATGTGAAAGATGAGCTGTTCTCGAAGATCCTGTGAAAGCCATAAGCACCGTTAGAACGGCAGTTTCTGCTGAATTATTTTGTAGTAAAAGCTTTACAGGAAAAGTGTTGCCATATTTGTAGGGAATACTGGTGTGTGGCTTAAGTGACTTCATTCACATTACAACTGCAGGAATCGTGTCATTTGTTCATGAGACAATGTTCATTAACAGCTCATACAAAGTCTTAAGCCTTTCTGTACCACCATACAAAGTCCAGAGTGGTACCAGTGTTTTTAACTCGCCACTCAATGATGTTGTACACAGCGCCTTGTGAAAACAGTTGCATGTTGTTCTTCAAAATAAGGACCTCCAAAAAAACTGTTAGCAGCTCAGAAGCTTGGCAGGCAGTAAGCCAATGAATTCAAATTGCTCTTTCCTTGGAAGGTGCTGCCTGGAGCCACTAACGCAGCTATGAATCATTGACAAGCGGGTGGACCGGAGTGATACAAACTGTGACTTCTCCACAGGTTAAGGATTCTTCTTGTTCCTCTTAGAAATTCTCTTGAGTTAGTTAATTCTACAAACAGACCATTACACAAAGCAGGTTTGAACTACAATACAAATTATGCAAGTCTGGCATTATCGGATGGTTACCCATTGAACAGTATAGTTCCAGAGCACCACAGCCTGGAAATCAGGCCTTTAGCTGCCATATTTACACTATTGTTACAAAAAAAAAAAAGACACAAAAAAAGAAAAATTAAAACCCTGAAAAAAACCTCAACCCCAACTCCCAAAGAACAGGCAGCCAGAAACGCTGAGCTCTGCCTCTTTAGTCTTCACAGAATCGATCCCTTCCAGCCTCTGGGACAGTGTTCCTACAAGGGACCCTTGAACTGGTTTCCCGACAGATGTTGCCTGATGGAGGGTTTGGAGCTCGCAGCATCACCCAGCTTTCGCCAGACAACCTGTAAGAAAAGACAAAGGGGTGGAAGAGAGAAAGACAGGAATTAAAAAAAACCCAAAGCCTCCGAGGAGTTGCAGTACTTTCGTAATTGCAGTCTGAAAGTCAAAAAAAGCCGTTTCGTAGAGCTGGGCTGTAATTCTCAACAGAGCCACTGGATGGCAACCGTCCACCAGTTTCCAACGAAAGACCCATTGATGCATCTTTCTAATTCTCTTAGTCTCTCTTCAAATTAGAACCATTTTTGCCCGGGGTAATAGCATAAAACAAATAGACTAGGTTCAGAAGTTGAGTTCAGTGGTAGGTCAACCCTGCCATGCTTACAGAAATGAACAGAAAAGATAATGAAAAAGATAATTATTAAAATTATATATATATGACTTTCTAAAAACATACGTTTTATCACTCTAGGGCCACTGAGGTAAGGGAGGCTCTCTTTTAAAAAATAAGAAACTGCAACGCACTTCACAGCTGCCTTGAGTCTACATAAAATAAATATTTAAAGAAAAAACAACTGATGATAGACAAACATTTGAGTCCATTTGGGAGGACAAAGTTATGGCATTTTACCTTTCTCCCTGCACGGCTACAAAGAAACGTGGCATTAAGCAGACAAAATATCCTAAAAAGCAGACCCTTGTTTACTCTAGTCTTGGCTTTGCTTATAGGGATCCAGCAACAAAAGCAAAGTGCCTCAGCCTTGCCGAGGATGCTTGCAGTGATTCAGCTCTGCAAGGCACTCAGATTACCAATACCCAAAACAGTGGTCAGCAGAGCCTCCACTCTTTGCTTGTGCCTGTGGATCTCGCATCAAACAGGGCTTTGTATGCAGCAGACCCCTACTTCTAACAAAAGACCACAAAAGAAACCCCTGGAGTTGATGAGAGGAGTTATTACATTGCACATTTCACGAACGATCGCCTTCTCCTTTTCACTCAAGTCTTCTTCATAGTTGTCTTGCATTTGCCTGTCCAAATTTTCATGGACCTCAAGGACCTACAAAAAACAATATTACAAAAGCATTATGCTCCTCAAATAATTAAGTGTTGCTAATAATCTCATTAACCAGTATTTAAATTGGCAGGATTCACAAAGCCTTGAGAATCAGAGCACTGCAAAGATGAGCATGACACCAAGTTGGGCGCCTCCATCCTCTCCCTTAGCTGGTGATGACGTGCCTCTGTCCCACCATCTGCATGGTGTGGCTGCCACCACAGTCCTGGGAGACCACGTGGTAACTGGCAGCGAGTTGCCTGTGCCCACAAACACACCTCTTCCAGGAAGGCTGCTGGTGGCCCCACCTTCCACGCAGCTCCTCCAGGGCAATCCCCCAGCAACTCCTGCTGCCCCCATTCCCCTTCTCCACTCCCTTCTACTAATCTGGGTCATGGGGCAGCTGTGGTCAGCCAAGGCCAGCAGCTTTTAGTTCTAACAGGAAGGGCCATCAGGGAACGAGGCAAACAGAGATTTGTACCACTGAAAAGCAGGGTATGACCCACTGTGCAGCTTAAGTGTGTGGCCTCCAGTCAGCCATGAACTTTCAGATCTTAAACAGACACCGCCAACTGTGTTGGTGTCTTCTCTGAAGTAACCAGCGATAGGACGAGAGGAAATGGCCTCAAGTTGCGCCAGGGGAGGTTCAGACTAGATGTTAGGAAAAATTTCTTCACCGAGAGAGTAGTCAAGCATTGGAACAGACTGCCCAGAGATATGGTGGAGTCACCATCACTGGAAGTGTTCAAAAAACGTGTGGATGTGGCGCTTCAGGATGTGGCTTAGGGGACACGGTGGCGCTGGATTAATGGTTGGACTTGGTGATCTTGAAGGTCCTTTCCAACCTTAGTGATTCTGTGATTCTGTGAACTGCACTCACCTTTTGGCCGAAAATTGTTTTTAACCCATATAGTTTCCCAAGGGAACTCCTTGGAGGCTCACGATGACAGCGAGCAAGAGATGGGCTGTTACCACAGAGCCCTGGGACTCCGAGATCCCGATTTGATTCCCAGCTCTTACGCACTCCCTCTCGGAGCTGGATGCAGCCAGGCTGCGAAGGGGACGGGAACAGGGCGCGTAAAAAACCCGTATCGCCTCGCAGGAGCCTGCGTGCTGACTGCAGTCCTCTGAAGGCGCCGACCCCGCCGTGTGCCGAGTGCTGCGCTGAGTCCGGGTCACCCTCTCCTTGCGCCACAGACGCCCTCCGAGGAGGGAGATAATCACCTCGGCTCCCCAGGCTTTACTTCAATCTCCATCAGCACCGTTTCCACCCGCAGCGTGCGCCCCGTAAAGGTAAGGGGACGGGTGGCCCGTGGCCGGGGCTGGCACGCACGTGTCCCCCGCACGCATGCCCGCAGCCAGGACTGCAGCCACACTGCAGCGTGGCGTTCGCCGGCTGCTCAGTGAGTTCAGCTGGTACGAACGCTGATGAATACAGGCCGTGCCCACAAAGTGCTGGCGCCAGGCCTGTCCGGTCCTCCGCAGGCAGCTCCATTTTGCTGTCTTTTCTCTCCTGCCTGGCTACAGGCAGCGGGCCCAGGTACGTGCCGGCCGCCCCCTGCCCGCGGGAGCCTCTGGAGGAGCAAGGCATCGCCTTTCCTTTCCCTCCCGCTCGTGACCACGGGGCTTTTCCCATGACATCTAATGGGACAGAAGCGCTGCAAAAATGGAGACGTGGCTGCAAACGCGTAGGAAGAGCCTGAAGAGGAGGTGGGAAAGGATTTGAGACTCTCCAGGGAGGCTCTGCTCTGCGGCTCGGAGAGCATCTCCAGCAGGTGCTCCCGGATCTGGGAAGAACCGGGTTTCCTTGCAGAGGCAGAAGGGTTACAACTCCAGCACCCACGCCCCTGACCTGAGACGTCCAGCGCTCGCGTTTGTGGGCCCGTGGACGCCATGCGGGCTGGTGGCTGGGTCACACCTGCAGATCTGCCTTGGGAAGACAAGTAAATGTCCTGTGAAAGCAGCTCGGGACACTGCAAAAAACAGTGGAAACATCCTGCCTGTGACATATTTTCTTAGATTTCAGGTTGACAATGTTTGAAAATGGAAGAAGTCTGATTTTTAACTTCTTTCTTTTTCACTTGGAGAGATGTTCCCCAAGCGCTGATCCCCAGGCCACACATGGCCACTAAGATGCAGCACGTCTATGTGGTTGCTCTGTCCCACCACCTGCTGCCCACACCCCGCGTCCCGCCTGGGGCACGCACCGTCCTGGCCACCCCCCAGCGCACCTCCAGGGAGGCAGCGCCGGGCTGCGGCCAGGTGCTCCCTCCACCACGGCGGTGAGTGCGGCCAGGGGCTCCCTCCACCACGGCGGTGAGGCTGCTTGGGACCAACGCCAGCCTTCGCTTCCCGCGGGAAACACACGGACCCACAGAACACCCCGCCGACGCGTCCGCGTGCGTTCACACAGCTCCTCCAGACGGGCACATTGCTCAAGTCAGGCATACCACAGCGCAGGACAGCCTCGAGATTTTACTGCTGCGTCCGTGCTGACCGGCGTACCTCCCCCAGGGCTTTGCCACTTCGCCTTTTGCAAGGTGGTCGGCTCAGTCCGCTGGTCAAAGCTCCAACGCCATCCAATAGCACGTTGGTCACCATGACACATCCACACGCGTATAGAGCTGTACAGCAGGGGTATTTGTGTGTGTAAAGAGAGTTCACTGGAGTTGAGCCTAGGGGTAGGTTCAACGTGCCAGAGTTGAAATCGACAGCCCAGCTCAGGT